>NC_143549.1:190646394-190803131 GCF_054136105.1 Typopeltis vanoorti | reverse complement strand
CAAAAAAATAGTAATCACCAAAGCGGATAAGGGAAA
This sequence comes from Typopeltis vanoorti, assembly GCF_054136105.1. Taxonomy (NCBI): domain Eukaryota; kingdom Metazoa; phylum Arthropoda; class Arachnida; order Uropygi; family Thelyphonidae; genus Typopeltis; species Typopeltis vanoorti. The sequence goes on along the minus strand of NC_143549.1, from coordinate 190,803,095 downwards.
TGCCACTGTGGTGCTCAATCAAAAAGACTACAAAGGTAAGCTAACTGCTTTAGTACTAGACCGTATGGCTTACCTCCCCATTGGATATAATCCGACCAGCTCTCAGATTAGAACTCTCCACAGACTCCTTAAGACGGTCACTTCTTGGCCTGTGGAAGTCACCAGCAAACTAAAACCTTATAACTCTAGACCCCCCAATTATATGCACTCCCAAAAATACATAAACAAAATGTGCCATTGCATCCCATAGTGGATGGCATTGATTCCCCCACATATAAATTAGCCAAACATTTAGCCAAAATGCTCACACACTACACTGGCAACACACAATCACACATAAAAAACTCAGCCCACTTTAAAGCCAGTATAGAAAACCTCGCACTCCAACACACTGACATAATGGTCAGTTTTGACGTCTCCTCCCTATTCACTAATGTCCCACTCAAAGAAACCCTTGAGCTCATCCAAGCCAAGTTTCCTCCCGATATCTCAGCCCTATTTCAGTTCACAATGAACTCAGGCTATTTCTTTTGGCAAGGAAAGTTCTACAAACAGATAGAGGGGACAGCCATGGGTTCACCGCTTTCCCCACCCTTGGCCAATTTCTTTATGGAGACATTTGAAGAGAAAGCCTTAAACTCCGCCCCACAAAAACCCACTATTTGGCTTCGTTATGTGGATGATGTGTTTGCTATTTGGCCACATGGCTCAGACACACTCCACTCCTTCCTAACACTTAAACAACCAACACCCCCAGAGTCCAGTTCACCTTAGAAAAAGAGGAAAACAACACCCTCCCCTTCCTAGACACTGTAATCACCCGCCAGCTTGATGGATCTTTGGTTTTCTCTGTTCACAGAAAACCCACCCATACTGGCGGATACATTCACCAGCAATTCCCCCCCCCTCACAACAATATGGGGTTATAAAAACACTATATAACAGGGCAAAATTAATCTGCTCAGATGACAAGACCCTAACTACTGAACTAAACCACATCCTCAACACTTTCTTAGCCAATGGCTATAACCCCAAAAAAATCCAACAAATACTAAAACCAGTAACCCCCCCGCTCCACAATAAAGATTGCACCAAGTCTATCACCATCCACTACATCCAGGGCACCTCTGAGAAAATAACCAATATCCTCAAAAAATATGACCTAACTTCCTGTTACACACCATATAAAAAGTTGGCATCCCTTATCCACTCTACCAAAGACCAACCACTTCCCCTAGAACCTACCTGGTGTATACCAGGTCCCTTGCAGCTGCAAATTGTCCTACTTTGGCCAAAAAGGCAGAACAACAAATATCAGGATTTCAGAACACAAAGACTACATCCAGTTTCACCAGTGCAGCCGCTATGGGCTGGCAGACCATGCCTTAGATACCCACCATAAAATTCGTTGGAAGAAAACAAAAATAATTCATCGCAGCAAGTTTAAATACGAAAGATTATTCAAAGAATCTTCAGCAGCTCTAAAAAACGTTCCTAACCTCAACAAATTTGGGTGCATGAAACTACCCCAAATTTGGGAGACTTATATTATGAGAACTTCAGCCCAACTGCCAACACTACAAAATTAGCCTGCAAGAGGGCACCATTAGGACTTTTGGAACAATATTAGTTTCTTGCTTTCTTCCTCATTTGCTTTGTGTTAGTGCCTGCATGCACATACCATATCTTTATGTTCCTGAAGATAGCAATGTGACGTTGCCGAAATATAGAAGTTATTCATTAAAGTTACCTTTAATTAATATACTTTATATGCATTGTTAATTCTGTAAACTAATTACCAGTTAACACATTCCATTCCTGGGGTGCTAACAATGTCAACTTCTTTCCTGATATCCTCGTTTTTAATATGATATTGCCATTGATGCTATCTGTTCACGCCCCTAACCTTTCTCAGGACTCTCATATCTGAGTCTCTAGTCTTTGGTCAAGTGTTTTACTTCTAACCCAGCTCTCAGATCCATAAGTTAAAACTGGTTTGAACGCTGTCTTGTATACAATTAATTTAGTGTTTTGACCAATTTCTCTCTTATTTCCTATAAATTTATTCAGTTGACTACCCGCTTTGTTGATCCTGTTGTATATTTCCATATTTAATTTACCATCTTCACGAAAAATCGTGCCTAAGTAGCTGATATGTTTTACTTGTTCCACAGGTTCTCCATTCACAACACAGTTGACATTTTCAATGCTTCTGCCTATTTTCATTGTCTTTGTCTTGTTATTGCTCACCTTCGTACCATATATATTACAACAGTTACTCAATTTAGTCAGGTAATCTTGCAGACTTGCTGCGGATTTGTTTAGAAGTATAACATCATCTGCATGAAGCAAAGAGCTGACATTAACATCTCCAATTTTGATATCATGTTTAATACCACTTTCCTTCATAATGAGATCCATATAGATAATGAATAACAGAGGGGATAATGTACATCCTTGTCTGACACCAGATTTAACATTAAACCATCTTCCTGTACTTTCTTCAACTCTAACTGCTGACTTTTAATTCGAATAAAGACTGAGTATTGCTTGATATAATGCTCCTTTGACACCATTCTTGGCATCAATGTGCATTCTCTCTTGGCACCTTGTCATATGCTTTTTCCAGATCTACAGAAGTTAAATACAGATCTTTGTTATATTTCCATGATTTTTCAACTATTTGTCGTAAAGTGAAAATCTGATCCTGACAACCCCTATTTGGCCTGAATCCAGCTTGTTCTTCACCAGTCTTTTCTTCCACAATCCTTCTCAACTGTTTCTCAAGTATACTTGCATAAATCTTACCAGGAATACTCAGTAGAGAAATACATCTGTAATTCTCACATTCAGTTTTATTTTCCTTTTTTTTATTTATTGGTATTATTAGAGCTCTACTGAAATCATCTGGAATTTGTCTCTCTGTCTAGGCCTCCTATACTATGCTGTGCAGCCTCTGTAAGACTTTTATACCTCCATACTTTAGCATTTCTGGTCGAATATCATCTACTCCAGCTGCCTTTCCACATTTCAATCTTTTGATGGCTTTTTTGTACTTCAATATAGATATGCATTGCTGATTGCATGCCTGTTGAGTGTTTTTTTACCACTGTGCTATCTCTGCTTGTTTCATTTAGCAATTTTTCGAAGTAATTATTCCATACTTTAAGGATATCTTCTTCTCTAGTTTTCAAGTCACAATTATCATCTCTAATTCTTTTTACACCACTCTTTCCTCCATTTCTGAGCTTCTTCAACAACTTCAATGAGTCTTCTTTAGCTAGTTTTACACAGCTTTCTTACATTTGTCTCTGTATTCTCTAAGAGCACAAGCTGACTTATTTGCCAGGAATTTTTGATATGCTTTCTTCTTTTCCTTTACATCCTCTTTAACTTCTTGTGTCCACCATGGAGTTCTGATTTTTCCATCCTTGCACACAACCTCACCACATACCTCTCTGTCTGAATCGATCAATGTTTTCTTCAGGACTTGCCACTGAATCTCCAAGGTTAGGTTCCTGTTCTCTAACTGTTTCGTTTTTTCTTCAATAATGTTTGTGTATTTTAGTCTACAGTTCACATCTGAGAGGTGCTCAACTTTTATTTGGTTTAAAACTTTCTTATATGTTCTTCTTTTCAATATGGAAAACAATTTTTTCCTGCTCAAGACTAAATGGTGAACACTTCCAATTTCAAATCCTCTGCACACTCTGGTGTCCTGCAGCAGGGAGAAAACATCATTATCAACAATGACATAGTCAACGAGACTTTTCTTATTCCCTGCCTCTTCTCTCCATGTGAATTTGTGCACATTTTTATGTTGGAACGTTGTGTTAGTAATAACTAGTCTATGTCTTGAGCAGAAATCCAACAGGTATTTGCCATTATTATTAGCTTTTGCTCTTTTCTCATGCACACACACACACACACACACACAAACATCATGCCAGTTTGTCTAAAATAGCAGTTAATAAATAGAAGTCTAGCAAACATTTACATGAGGAACATGTATTCACTTGCAGACATGTACATGATGAACAGATACATAGTTTCTGTTCATCATGTTTCATAATAGGTAACATAAGTTGATGACATGTTGGAGACTTAATGGAGTAGAACAACAGTGGGAATGGGTTAAAAATACTTTTATTCTTCCCGTATTTTGTCTCAGTCACAGAGTATATTTTGAAACTTGTAACACATGCGCACGTGGTCATGCACATATAAAGGCAACAAAAAACTAAGTGGAACACATGAATGAAAAACTAAGAGTCACAACTTGGTGGGATGGCTTTGGATGTAAACTAGGATCTTGAAGTATTAGTGTTTCCCATATTTTGGGAATTTGTATGCATCCATGTTATTCAAGTCAGCCTGATTTCTGATGACAGATTCTAAAACAATCTTTTTCTACTGAATTGGCTGCACTGGAGCATGGTGGTTTTCATCCAGTTGATTTTGTGAATTGTAACTAGAGCATAGTCTGCAAGGCGCTATCAACTGCATAAACATACATCTGCAGTCATGATTGCAGATGTATGTTTTTGATTTATGTTCTTCTATGCAGATGGTGGTTGATCTTCTTGTCTGTCCATAGTAGTCCAACTTACATTAACAAGAAACTATATTCACTAGGAACTGAGAGAGAAGGGAGTTAGTCCTTAGTGGGGCAATAAGGATAGTCTGTTTCAAACAGGACTTGAAAGCTGTGCAGAGGTTGTATTTCTTTAGAATTTTAGCTGTTTTTTCTCATTTACCTTAGATGTAGGGTATGGTGATAGCATTCCTAACATATTTCTGAAGAGAAGGTCATGGACTTAGGAAATGATTGATTATTTTTTGATTCTGGAGGAACTATAGCCATAGACAGGATGGTGTGGTGTCGATCCCTACTGGAAAAGAGGCCTCATTAGAACACAGGTTTTAGGCTCTGTTGAAAGTTTTTATAATACTGTATTGTTTGGAAGGGATGGAAAGTTTGTGAATCTAATGGCTATATTTCTTACAGCATCAAAAAATAAATAATAATCATAATCAATCCAGTACCACCTTTTCAGAAGGAATTTTGTCCTTTGTCCAAAGAACATTGAAAAAAAAAAAAAAGCCAGAATTCTAAAGAAATACAACTCTGGACAACAACTTTCAAGTCCCACTTGAAACTATTATCTGCTCATGACCAACTCCCCTCCTCTCTCAGTTTCTGGTGTATACAGAGTTCCCTGTTCCTGCAATTGGCTTAATATGGACAGACAAGATCAGCCTCCATCCTCATAAAAAATATATCTGCAAACATGACTCTGGTCAGCTAGGCATTTCAAAAAATGTAGAATAGAAAGACTGTTTTTAGAATCTGCATTTGTCAGAAATCAGCTTAATTTCCATAAATAGGGATGCATAAAATTTCCTAAAATATGGGAACTACTAATACTTCGAGATCCCAGTTTACATCTAACTATGAGTGTCCACAGAGAGTACACACACAAAACACTAGAGTTAGGATTCTTGTATTGTGTGTGTGTGTGTGTGTGTGTGTGTGTGTGTGTGTGTGTGTGTGTGTGTGTGTGTGTGTGTGTGTGTGTTATAGGTTTCATATTGTGCATCCTGGAAGATGTTTCTCTGACTGAGATGAAATATTGGAAGAATTAAGTAATGTTTTTAATCCTTTTTAGTAGTGTTTTTAATCCTTAATTGGAGGCTTACTCCATTAAGCCTCCAACATAAGCACTAGATAAAGAATGACACCAGTGAACAGTTGGAAGTTTTTCCACGTGGTTATACTATAAATTAAAGATACCAAGAAATTATACACTTGGTTTAATCCTTTTTCCAAGTGTAAACAAGCAAAGTTTGTGCCTGAAATATACTCAGGACTGGGGCAACTCGTATATAGAAACTAATGACTTCACATCACTTGCCTTAGTATCCCATAATGCAAAGCATTATGGGATACTAAGGCAAGTGATGTGAAGTATCCCATATACTGATAATATATAAGTATATGTAAAGTCATTCACTTCTGTGTAAAGTCATTCACACAGAAGTGAATGACTTTACATATACTGACATTCACTTCACACAGAAGTGAATGTCAGTATATGTAAAGTCATTCACTTCTGTGTGATTAGATACAATGTTGTATTATATTGGTGGGATTAGACTAGAAGAAACTGATGAGGCTAGAGATCTTGGAGTGTTAATAGATAGGAAGTTGAAGTTCAGGGGAACTACTAATACTTCGAGATCCCAGTTTACATCTAACTATGAGTGTCCACAGAGAGTACACACACAAAACACTAGAGTTAGGATTCTTGTATTGTGTGTGTGTGTGTGTGTGTGTGTGTGTGTGTGTGTGTGTGTGTGTGTGTGTGTGTGTGTGTGTGTGTGTGTGTGTGTGTGTTATAGGTTTCATATTGTGCATCCTGGAAGATGTTTCTCTGACTGAGATGAAATATTGGAAGAATTAAGTAATGTTTTTAATCCTTTTTAGTAGTGTTTTTAATCCTTAATTGGAGGCTTACTCCATTAAGTCTCCAACATAAGCACTAGATAAAGAATGACACCAGTGAACAGTTGGAAGTTTTTCCACTTGGTTATACTATAAATTAAAGATACCAAGAAATTATACACTTGGTTTAATCCTTTTTCCAAGTGTAAACAAGCAAAGTTTGTGCCTGAAATATACTCAGGACTGGGGCAACTCGTATATAGAAACTAATGACTTCACATCACTTGCCTTAGTATCCCATAATGCAAAGCATATATCCTTAAGGATATGTATAATGCAATGCATTACGGGAAGGGTCACTACCCAGACCGGTTTTGACCTTCTTTTTGAGGTCTCATCACTGGAAGCCAGACTCAGAGGTAATACTAAGGTTTATGTAATGCCGAAATCATTATACGTACCCATAGAGATATGTGCTTTGCATTGTGGAATACTAAGGCAAGTGATGTGACGTCATTAGCTTCTATATATGAGTTTCCCCAGTCCTGATTATATTTCAAGCACAAACTTTGTTTGCTTACACTTGGAAAAAGGATTAAACCAAGTATACAATTTCTTGGTATCTATAATTTATAGTATAACCAAGTGGAAAAACTTCCAACAGCTATCTCTAATCCAGAGTGTTTTAATAATAAGTTGTGACACCTTTTGGCTATTTGTGATTTTCAGTTTCGGACAGAGTGGAAATTATTTCTGTCTATCCCTCACAAAGACTCCAACAGGCATCATCACGAGCTGACAAACTAGTAGACGAAGGAAGTTTGATTACTTCTGCAGAAGTTTCCAGGTGCTTTCTTAGAACGCTCCATCAATGTGTTGAAGATGTGAAAAATACATACAGTTTCTGAAGGACATCAAAAAATGCGGAAGAGTACACACAGGATTCGTCAGCACAAGTACCAATTAGAGACAGAGAATGTTTAGTGCACAGTGGGAATTCTGCCAATGGATTTATTTCAAGTTCTTGCTTGTAGTGTTGTGTACTTGCCTAACATGTTACTAGCATTATCATATGCCTGCCCTCTGCAATTTGCTACATCAATTCCAAGCTCGTTTAGTGAAGTCAAAACCTCCTCTTGTAACTCTTCAGACTTGTGACTTACGTTAGGAATGAAACACAAGAAACGCTCCACAGGAGTTCCATGTTCTTTCACATATCGTGCAATGAAGAACAGCTGATTAACAGGAGACAAGTCTGGTGTTGAGTCAACACTTATGGAATAGTACTTAACTATTTTAAGCTCTTCCACAATAAATTGAATTACTTTCTTGCCCATTATTTTAATAAATTCCTCATACGTGGCAAAAGAAAAATAGGAAATGAAACCTTTTCCTTTTTTCCCGCTTTTTGCAATGTGCTCAGCAACAAAGGGGGTCAAATTCACTAATCCTATTGCCTTTGTGTCAAGACAAAAATACAGCAGATTTCCATGCATGTGTCTCGGTCTGTATAGTTATGCAGAATCTGATTATATGCCATAAATTCACTATAGTGAAACTTGCACTATACCAAAGTGTTTCATTATTAGAAGACGGCCATAGCAAACATCTGCTATATTTGGGAAATGACACTCATGTACCTTTTTTAATGTATATGCATATATGTTTATCAGTTTCATATATGAGATGTTGCATAACCTATAGTACATTGGTTATGCAACATTACCAATGTTGTGGGTTTGCAGTTGGACTATTGGAAAGTGGAGGAATTGATGCCAGTCCAATGGTGCAGTTCCCATGAAGTATCTGTAGAAAAATCAAAGGGCTGAAACTAACCTTCTTTAGTAAAATTATGGAGACTACAACCATTAGGAATAATCACTGTAATTCCCTGATGTTTCGATCTTCATATTAAGGTCATCATCTGGAGTATATACATATATATACAAATACAAGCTATATTACATTTCAAACAGTATGCTCAAGTGACAATTATTTGATCAACTATTATTCTACTGGCCTCACCTCACCTCATGGAGAAAAAACTCTACATCAAAGCTATATTATGTTTGTAACATCATCAGAGAACAAATTCATATAGATAGTTTTAATACAGCAAAAGTGGTTGCCTAATCCATAATTTAACATGATTGTTATGTTAAAATTATGATCCTAGATTAACAGTCTTAATTATGATTAAGGTAGAATATCTACCATAATCATAATTATTTATGATTAGGGTAGATATTCTGTGATTGTCTGTGAAAACTAGTGGTGGGTGGTAGATGGCATTGGTGTAGTTATAGTTAGTGGGGGGAGAGAGAGAGAGAGAGAGTAGAATAGGTACCCTCGATGAGTCTTTGGACTCCCTGAAGGTGTTACGTAATAATAATATGTGCCATCCATATTCTTGGAATTTTTAGTCCACCATTATTTTTAAAATTATGGTGGTTAATAAGAATTTCACAGACCTCCTTAAATTTACGCTCATACCGCATTTTGGTGTGATGTTAAACAACAGGTGCTGTCCAGTTACTTTTAGGTATAGTATTCAAGGCATGATCAGAAAGGCCAGATTTACCATAGTTATTAAATTTATTGTGCTGGTTATGCTCATTTTTTTTCAGATAGGAATTGCATGTCCTGTTTCACTTATATAGAGCAAATTATAGGTGCAATGAATATGGTATACTCCAGGGTCATTGGAGGAAGCGGATCCTTGGATTAGTTGAATACGTTCTTTCATTTTGCAGGAGGTTTAAAGGTGGTATTAATGGTAAATCTGACCTTTCTGATCATGCCCTTAATACTGAATACAGGACTTAATACTTGTGTTCTGTGAAGTGTTTTCCTAACATTCACTGTACCGGCAATCATTGCATTCTTTCATCCTGCATGAACATCTTAGAGTCAAGGTATCTTCACTGCTGCAGTTGTAATCAAAAGTTGTGCAACATCTCTTGATATCTAACAGCAGAGATGGTACAATCACTGGTCCTGTCAGGTGAGGTTCTTCGAAAAAGTATGAGCCGAAAATAAAATATAGTGAAACCACATCACACTGTGATTTTCAATGACTGCAAAGGGGTCTGATGGAACACATTAGGGTTATTCGCAACCCAAATGTGGCAGTTGTGAGTTAACACTACCGTTCAGATCAAAATGTGTCTCACCACTCCACAAGATCTTCCATGACTATGCATCATCCACCTTCATTCGAACTAAGGGCAAATAGCAGATGAGTTCCACATCACCATGAAGCAAAATTTGAGTATGGGAGATCTTGTGGGGGAAAAATCCTCATCATTTTACAAAGAATTTTCCACACAGTTGACTATGGCTTGTCCAGTTGCCTTGATATTGCCTGAGCACTTCTGGTCCCTTGTTCATTATTCATTCTGCATTCAGCTATAGCAGTTGCAACTTTGTCAACTAGTTGAGGAATAATCTGCACCCTCGTTCTTTCCTCACTGTTAAAGATCCACTATTTTCAAATGCTGAAATCATTTTTCTAAGATTTGTTATTGTCATTGGTGGATCTTTTCACCTATTCTTGAAAATTTTTCAAAGTGTGGCATTAGCCTTATCGCATTGCTGATAGTAAAGCTCGACTAGCAATACATGTTCCAGTAAGGCGAGATCCATAGCACTTCAGTCTTATCAGAATGATGTGAATCCTTTTTGGTCTTCCTTATATCCACCAGTTATCAGCAGAAACAGTGAAGTTATGCAAATATCGTGCGATGCTATCACCAGTTGTCCACCACTGGTGGCAGAATTTTGTACATTTTTTTCTGTAAATCAAAACCCTAAGTTCCAGATTGTGCCTACACCAAGTTTGGTTGAATTTTGTCCAATACATTTTTCGCTACAGGGCTCTGAACACCTCTTCTTTAATTATTACCACCTTTGTGTATGTGGGGGGGGGATAAACAGGTAATAGAATAGTTTCTTCATTGATGGGGAAGCCCGAGGAGAGGATATTATCCACAGTGACATCCAATAATTGATTACAGAGGAAATTAGCTGCTCATTTATAATGAGTGGAAATTAATCCAGAGGATTAATTTCTCTAAGTAAGTCCTGATGTCAGAACTAATCCAATGCTCTGAAAATATCAAGGGCACATACAGGTTTTTCCAAACCTTTCATAGTCTAGGAGATTGGCGGTGGAACTAGAGTTGTTGGATACGTACTGGTGTTGGTGGTTAGCTGGCAAGTCTCCATTAATGACAAACATGACTGTTGATAACTTTGTCTTTTTTTTTTTTTTTTTGTATGGACTGTGAATATAAATCCACAGATAATATAGGACAGGTTAGTTCTGGATCACAGGTTTTTTGAGTACATTTGCAAAGACTGCAACCAATATACAAAATGATGGTACAACATGACAAAATTTCATGCCGACTGTGGTGTTGCCCGGTTAAACAAGGCCCGCCTTGTTTTCACCAGGGCGAACAACGAAAAGTCAGCTACTGGAACAAATCTGAAAGCACACTCTAACTCAACATCACCAGAGTCAAAGATCGGTACTATCAACATGAATCCTGAATGGCAAAAAAATGGAGCTAGCTGAGGAATTAGATAAGTACCAGATCGACATAATAGGGGATGACTAAAACAAAAAAAGACAAAAACTGGTGAGATCTTTCTGAGCAATAAATACAAAATGTTATATTCAGGAAATGACAATCAAGGAAAAGAAGGAGTAGCCATAGTATTCAACACAAAATACGAGGCTAATCTTCTTGAATGGCAGTCGGTCTCAAGTAGAGTAATGTGGGCAAATATGAGAATGGGGAACTGGACAATGAGACTTATTTGTGCCTATGGTCCCATAGAAGGTTCTACTAAGGTAGAAGTGGAGATATTTTTTGAGGCTTTAGAAAAAGCAACTGACACAATGAAAAAGGAAAAGTTGGGGATCTAAATAGCAGAGTAGGAAATGATTGTGAGACATACAAAAATATTTTGTAAAATTTGGAGAAAAGAGCAAAACTAATAATACTGGCAAATATCTGTTGGATTTCTGCTCAGCACATGGACTGGTTATTACTAACACCATGTTCCAACATAAAAATGTGCACAAATTCACATGGAGAGAAGAGGCAAGGAAGAAAAGTCTCATTGACTATGTTATTGTTGGTAGTGATGTTTTCTCCCTGGTGCAAGACACCAGAGTGTACAGAGGATTTGAAATTGGAAATGATCACTATTTAGTCTTGGGCAGGATAAAATTGAATTTCATATTGAAAAGTATAATATGTAAGAAAGTTTTAAAGTGAATAAAAGTTGAGCAGCTCTCAGATGTGAACTGTAGACTAAAATACACAAAGATTATTGAAAAGAAAATGAAAGAGTTTGAGAACAGGAATCAAACCTTGGAGATTCAGTGGCAAACTCTGAAGAAAACATTGATTGATTCTGCCAGAGAGGCATGTGGTGAGGTTGTCTGCAAGGATAAAAAAATCAGAACTCCCTGGTGGACACAGGAAGTATAAAGCAGTGAAGGAAAAGAAGAAAGCATATCAAAAGTTCCTGTCAAATAAATCAGCTTGTGCTCTTAGAAAATACAGAGACAAAGGCAAGAATGCTAAACACTGTAAAACTAGCTAAACAAAAGTCATGGGAGGACTTTGGCAAGAATATAGAAAATATTATTATTATTATTCCTGATACCTCCAAGGAGTCCGAAGACTCATCGCGGGAGGACATCTTCAACTGTCTCTACACCTTACCTCTACTACGAATCAACGCCATCTACCGCCCACCTCCAACACCACCACAACTAGTAATTTTTGTCTGTAAATTGCGTGTGTTCTGAAGGGCCGATTTGTATGTATGCGGGATGAAAAATCTGAGTTTCCGGGAGAAAAAACCCTGCTACCTCCGTATGAGATCGGCTAACTCACCATCGATTGAAATCGACCAGATAAAGATTCCTCCCGTCGCGACGAGAATCGAACTTAGGCCTATTCCAATCGAAGGGCGCAATGTACCGTCGTTCTTCCAATTGCGCTACAGAGGCGCTAAAAAAAAAAAAAACATCTTTCAATCCTATGAATTCAGTCTATCCGAAACAGTCCTTCACATCATAAATTAAGAGAAAGTTTTCGAAAAAAAAAATTCAACTCACATTAATTCTTTCATAGGAACAATTACACCTTAATCGTATCTTCTCTTCGGGCTTATTCTGGATCCCCCTCTATTGTTACGGCTTGCTCTGTCGCTTCAGACGCATCATGGACACCGTGTTCTCCTCTGAAATTACTCACAGGGCTGGAGCGCGATCTTTCGGCATAGTAGGCACTCGGACGTAGGGTCATCTTGGTCCTGGGACGCTCTACAAGGTTTCGTCTCCGATTACCCTCCATGACTTCATCCGGGATCGTACGTAGTCCATGGATCGACTCCCTTCTATTCTCCTGGCGTCACATCTCTCCAAGTCGATGGATAAAAAAGGATATCAAGAAGGAGGAAAAATATTCTGGAAGTTGTTGAAGAAGCTTAGGAATGGAGGAAAGAGTGCTGTTAAAGAAGTTACAGATGATAAAGGTGACATGAAAATGGGAGAAAAAGATATCCTTGAAGTATGGAGTATTTATTTTGAAAAATTGCTAAATGAAACAAGCAGTGATGACAGCACAATGGTAAAAAACACTCAACAGGCAAACAGTCAGAAATACATATCCATATTTGAAGTAGAAAAAGCCATCAAAGGCTTGAAATGTGGAAAGGCAGCAGGAGTAGATGATATTCGACCAGAAATGCTGAAGTATGGTGATATAAAAGTCTTACAGTGGCTGCACTGCATTGTTCAAAAAGCCTGGACAGAGGGATGAATTCCCGATGATTGGAGTAGCTCTAATAGTACCCATATATAAAAAGAGAAATAAAACTGAATGTGAGAATTACAGAGGTATTTCCCTACTGCGTGTTCCGGGCAAGATCTATGCAAGTATACTTGAGAAACGGTTGAGAAGAATTGTGGAAGAAAAGCTTGGTGAAGAACAAGCTGGATCCAGGCCAAATAGAGGCTGTCAGGATCAGATCTTCACTTTACGACAAATAGTGGAGATAACATGGGAATATAACAAAGATCTCTATTTAAATTTTGTCGATCTGGAAAAGGCATATGACAAGGTGCCAAGAAAGAAGCTATTCAATATGCTACAGTTATATGGTATCAATCAGGCATTATATCAAGCAATACTTAGTCTTTATTTGAGTTGTAAGTCAGCAGTTAGAATTGAAGGGAAGTACAGGAAGATGGTTTAATATTAAATCTGGTGTGAGACAAGGATGTACATTATCCCCTTTGTTATTCATTATCTATGTGGATCACATTATGAAGAAAAGCGGTATTAAACATGACATCAAAATTGGAGATGTTAATGTCAGCTCTTTGCTTTATGCAGACGATGTTATACTTCTAAATAAATCCGCTACAAGTTTGCAAGATTCCCTGACTAAATTGAATAACTGTTGTAATAGATATGGTATGAAGGTCAGCATTAAAAAGACAAAGACAATGAAAATAGGTAGGATTGTTGAAAATGTCAACTGTGTTGTGAATGGAGAACCTGTGGAACAAGTAAAACATTTCAGCTACTTAGGCATGATTTTTACTGAAGATGGTAAATTAAATATGGAAATATACAACAGAATCAACAAAGCTGGTATAGTAGGATGTCAATTGAATAAATTCATATGGAATAAGAGAGAAATTAGTCGGAACACTAAATTAGCTGTATACAAGACAGTGTTCAAACCAGTTTTAACTTATGGAGCTGAGAGCTGGGTCAGAAGTAAAACACTTCACCAAAGACTAGACACCACAGATATGAGAGTCCTGAGAAAGATTATAGGCGTGAACAGATGGCATCAATGGCAATATCATATTAAAAACGAGGATATTAGGAAAGAACTTGACATTGTCAGCATCCAAGAATGCGTTAGCAGAGCTAATCTCAGGTGCTATGGTCACTTGAAGAGAATGGGTAAGGAAAGATCAGCAAAACAAGTGTTCTCTGCCAGGTCGGCAGGAAAACGACCCAGAGGAAGACCAAGATATTGGTGTATTGATACTGTACAAAGTGCCTTAGACAATAGAAATATAAGATCTGATAATGTAGGAGTCTTGATAAGTAACAGACTGATTTGGAGAAAAATTGTAGATAGGAAGTTATTAATAATGTAAATTTTTCGTGTAGTACTATCATATCCTGTAGACCCCTTGAGGGTAAATGTCAGGAATTTGATGATGATGATGATAATGATTGGCAAAGATATTTGGTCATGATGGTTGTACTATCTGGTGAACAACTATAAGAATTGGCACATTGTGCATTGTTTCTAGTATGGGAGGAAATGACTTGCCTTAGTAATTTATGCAAGTATTGGAGGAGAAGAATGATGACAAATGGCAAGCTTTACCTTTAGGTATTGTTGCAACATTGCCATCTAGATGAGAAAGAGATTGAAGTATGGATTAGCAGGAATTGCACCCACTGACCTTGTTTAATGCATTCGACGGCACCATTGCCATTTGTACAGGAGTGAATTTTTTGTATTTGACCTTTTTTTTTTATGCTTCGAGTAGCTTGAGAATTACTGTGTAGTTCTTGTCTCATGTGGCATACTGAAAATTTTCTTTTGCACTTCCTTGACATACCTGTTGTGAAATGGGGCTTATCAGGTTAAGTCACAGTAGTGAACAAACATTTGTAATAGAGTAATAAATGAATTCCTTCATTCCACTGAGAATAATTTCAGTAACTTGCTTTAACTCACTTGAAACAACTGGAGGCAGTTGTCTGAACCATATGAAGGAAGAGTAGAAACCCTAGAGTTCATTTCATTTGATATTATTGTAATATGCCAAAGAATATAAAGTTGAGAATGGCTGAGGACTGAATGTCCTGTGGGAAAGGAAACTTGCACAAGATTATGGTCTGGGTTGAAAATTTATTTATCACTAGGTTAGAACACTATATTTGGTCCTGAAGATATTTTCAGGCGCAAACTTTGTTTGCTTTCACTGGGATAAAGGATTAAACTAAATCTATTATAGTCTAACCTAGTGATAAATAAATTTTCAACATCTTTCTCTAAATCCAGAGTAATTTTTAAAAAAAGGTGATAAACCTTTTGGCAACTCCCATAGGCACAGATGACTTGCTACTGCTTCTGCCTGGTATCTCCAGCTCTGGGCCTGGCTCCCACTGAAGAGACCTCAATAAAGGTCGAAACTAGTCTGGGTAGATGGCCAATCCCTTTAATGCATAACAGTATACATATCCACATAGGAAATGTGTTTTGCATTATGGGAGATACTGGGTTAGAAGTGCCTGGTAGCTTGCTCCACCTTTGCCACGAGTTGCCTTGGTGTTGCACTACTTACTGGATAAGATAGTACAACACTATATTTGGTCCTGAAGATATTTTCAGGCGCAAACTTTGTTTGCTCTCACTGGGATAAAGGATTAAACTAAATCTATTATGGTCTGGGTTATTGAGAATATACTGCATAAGTCACCTTTGTGACTTATGCAGTATATTTGGAAGGAGAACTAGTTTAAAAAATATCCAGGGATTAGAAGAGGGTGGGGGGGGTTGTTTAGTATTTTGACTTGTAGATGGATGAATTTTGGTCTTGGTGAGTGGAGTTATTAAAGGGAACTAGTTGGAGGTTGTGTACATTAAAGTCACATAGAGGACTTATTCTCTGTTTGGGTAGTTGGACTGTATGGTCAATTTCAGAAATAAAATGTTGAAATTTTGCCACTCACAAATTCAAAATAAAGTAATTTTTGGAATTTGAGAGTGGTAAATATAACAGGTGAATGTAACTGAATGGGACAAGAAAATCTTAAGCCAGAAAACAGATGATTCTAGATTTGGCATTTCTGTCATGAGATTTTTGGATAACACAAAGATGCATGCTTACAGTGAAGGAATCACACAAAATACTATGATGTTAAGATCAACATTTGAGATTTTGTCAGGTCTTGGTATGTGTTGATAGGATTTATATTTATATTTATTCTGCAAGTGTTTCTGAAATGAATACGAAAAAAAAAATTTGGAGGATTGTTTTTTAATATTTTTATAGATTTTTTTGTATTTTTTATACTTTTTGTTTATCTTTTATGAGGAAGATTTTTTTAATTGTACTGACTGTGATTGCTCTTCTGTTCATGGTTCATGTTGATTAATAAATAGTTTTAAAAAAAAAGGTAGTTACATGTTGTGAAAAGAAATAGACTTAAATGTCACTCATACAGAAAGCATCCAATCTTCTTATATTGTGGCCTCAACAGTCTCTCTCTCCCCCACTTATCACTTCTCAGATTCCCTTTTAAGCACCATCTAGCAACATGTGGATTGTCCACACACACTGACAAAATTATTAGTCTACCTAGATAATTTGGAAAATAGGGTAAGAAAATTTCAACAGTTGGCTAATAGTTCAAGTCAAGTGCTGCATGATAGATATGGCTCCTCTTGTTGAATCCTTTCAGGTATATTTCAATTCAAGTTGGAGCATTGCAACAGAACTCCAGCAATGTTTTTAAATAGGAGTTCCTGTCTGAAACTACTTCTGTGCTCCTTCATTACCAACATTAAGCACAGAATCCTTTGGATACCAACTTCAGCTATACTGGATGTTTGCAATCAACAATATACCATATTTTTCACCTTATAAGATGTGCTTTTTTGTACCTAAAATTTATCTGAAAATTAGGATGCATCCTATAAGCCAAATTTATCTAATAACTGGTGTGTCTTCTACACCAATGTGTTTTTTATATATGTGCAGTCACAGTGTCTCATCGCTTGTCAGTAATGCATGATCAGTTCGAATAGTAGCATGGTCGTTAGCAGTCATCACACATTTAAAATAGTAATCAATACACTATTATATTTAATTTTTTTATAATCCATGAATTCTACGAAGCATAGAAATAGCTATACCATTGTGTTTAAACATAGTGTGATTGAGTATGCAAAATAGAATGGCAATAGGGCAGCACTTTGGGCCTCCACCTACAGAAAAAATGGATGGAGGAAACAAGAGCAGCAATTAATAGAAGCAAATTCTATGAAACACAATCTCTGCAGAAAACCGACAAAATGGCCAGAAATTGAAAATGAATTAAAAACTTGCATAATGGATCAAAGAAGATCAGGTTGTTGCATGTCTACTAAAATTATTATTCAACGAGCAAAATTATTGGCAACAGAGAGAAATGTCATTGATTTTACAGAGTCACCATTATGATGCCTCAGATTTATGAAGAGAATGATTTATGCATTATTATATGTTAGATTTTTTAATGATTTTTTATTTAATTTTTTTATAATCCATGAATTCTACGAAGCATAGAAATAGCTATACCATTGTGTTTAAACATAGTGTGATTGAGTATGCAAAATAGAATGGCAATAGGGCAGCACTTTGGGCCTCCACCTACAGAAAAAATGGATGGAGGAAACAAGAGCAGCAATTAATAGAAGCAAATTCTATGAAACACAATCTCTGCAGAAAACCGACAAAATGGCCAGAAATTGAAAATGAATTAAAAACTTGCATAATGGATCAAAGAAGATCGGGTTGTTGCATGTCTACTAAAATTATTATTCAACGAGCAAAATTATTGGCAACAGAGAGAAATGTCATTGATTTTACAGAGTCACCATTATGATGCCTCAGATTTATGAAGAGAATGATTTATGCATTATTATATGTTAGATTTTTTAATGATTTTTTAAGAATATTTTTTATCTAATTAAATGGATAATACATGTATTAAAATTTAAAATAAAAAAAAATGAATGTTTACATGAAAATTTTGATGCATAATTCGTGTCTTATACTGTGAAGAATTTTTTTTCCCAAAAATTCGACATAAAATATTTAATTGATCCGATACGTGTCTTATAAGGCAAAAAATATGGTAAGTGTATATGCTTATGCCCAATATGTATAGAGTAGCCAGTTTCACTAAAATGAAAACGATTGCATGGTACTTGATACACACTAGGTAAAGAAAGAGGCACCTTAATTAGTCCCCCCTCTTTTTAAATTTGCTCTAAATGATTTCAGTAGTAGAACACATATCATCTTTGGCATACACATGCCAGAGACGATGATATTCACTACCTATCATATGTTCTTAACTTGTTTTTCAAACTAGCTGTATATCATGGAGAATAGAATGATTATTCATTTTGAAGTATTTGATGTTTTTAAGATAATAGTGAAGTAATAATTTTGTGGTTGTATATATGTCATCAGACTTATGTACAATATTTCATTATTCCTTTGATATAGCATCATTTGTGTGTGAAAAAACAAGAAAAAGAACATTCAAAAGTAACTGGATATGCTGCTTTTTTTATGCCCACTGAGTTCCTGCCATTTTAATCCCATCCTCGTACCATCTCTTTGGTCTTCCGTAGTTCTCTTTCCATCTGTAGGATACATTCTGATATCAGCTTTGTCCAATTTTGAGTGTTACTTCTTGCAATATGATCTGCCCATTGTCATTTGAATGGCACCCAAGTCTGAGCTCTAACTCAAGTATTGCACTTTCTATCTGGAATGGTAATACTGAGTAATGATCTTTCCATTTTCCTCTGGGTAATTCTCAATTTGTTGGTCAATTTTTTAGTCCAAGTCGATGTGTCACTTCCATATGTCATGACTTGAAGTATACAGCTGTTGAATATTTTTCTTTTAAGGAAGATTGGGATGTTTACTTTGAGTGCTTCACAGTGTTTTCTAGAGGCTAACCAACCAAGTTGAATTCTACATATAATTTCTTCTTTACAGTCACCGTCTACTGTGATATTTGTCCTAGGTAAATATAGGAGGTTACTATATCAATTTCCTGGTGGTCCATTTGTGCTGGCTTTTGTTTTTTGGAATTGTATTTATTATACACTATTTTTGTTTTGTCTTTGTTTATATTTAATCCTTTCTTTTTTTTAAAAAAAAAAAAAAAAACTTTCTGCATTCTATTCAGTGATCATTTGTTCAAATTCTGTAGAGTTTCCTAAAAGAACATCATCATCATCAGCAAATTGTAGGTAATTTAGTTATTTTCAATAAATACATAGTTGTATCTAACACTTTCTCACAAGTATACCATTATACTTGATTATATATATATATATATATATATATATATGACTAGTAAATGTATTGAATACATTTAATTTGTATTTTATGGTGTTTTTCAGTGCAAAATAATTTTTCTTCTTTTTCCAATTCAACTCTGTATAGGACGAAGAATTTTACAGTTATACTGTAGTTACTGTTAGTGCTTCCTCTTCATTAAGCTGGCTGCACAGTAGAATGCCAGTAAGTATTTTAAAAATATTTGGTTACCTAAAATTAACTTGAGAGTAATCCTTAAGTGTCTTATTCAAATTATGGGGATATTAAATCCCAGATTGTTTTAAAACCGAATAAGAAATTCAAAGATTGGAATCAGAGAGTTTCATGCTGAATATAGTGAACTATAAAGTATCATAATGTAAAAACACATTTCCTAGGAAATGTGTTTTTACATTATGGAAAATACCTAAGAATAGCGAATGATGAATAATAATGAACTTCCCCCACCTTTGCAACGAGTTGCCCAAGATTGTACTACATAGTAGGACTACTTGCATTAGCTCATGCTAAGTAATTCACCGATACTTTATAGCTCACTATATTCGGCATGAAACTCTCTGATTCCAATCTTTGAGTTTCTTATTCAGTTTTAAAACAATGTGGGATTTAATATCCCCTTAATTTGAATAATGTTTATATTGCCGAAATGAAGCCTATTGGCTCTTTATATTTAAATAAGTTAATGGTTGCACCTAGTTGACAACTCATATAGCAAAGTATATAAGTTCTTTTTGCTATACCCTTTGGTATCTTTCGGTCTAGCTACTCATTGATGAAGCCTCAAAAAAGGCTGAAACCGGTCTGGGTAGTGACCTCCCACCATAATGTAATAACAGCATACATTTCCTAGGAAATGTGTTTTTTACATAATGGAAAATACCTAAGAATAGCAATCTGAACTTCCCCCACCTTTGCTGCGAGTTGTCCGGTATTGTACTACGTACTAGGGTCACTTGCATTAGCTCACGCTAAGTAATTCGCCGATACTTTATAGTTCACTATATTCGGCATGAAACTCTCTGATTCCAATCTTTGAGTTTCTTATTCAGTTTTAAAACAATGTGGGATTTAATATCCCCTTAATTTGAATACTGTTTATATCACTGAAATGAAGCCTATTGGCTCTTTATATTTAAATAACTTAAGTGTCTTATTTTTATTTTATTTTATTTATTTTGTTGAGACCATTGGATCTTCATTCATAATATGCTGCTCAAGCTTCATATCTTCCTTCTTGCAGATTAAAAAATAAGGTACATAAAGACTTAGTTTCACAATTTCCAGATAAATTTATTTCTAAACTTATTGTATTTAATCATTTTCTTCTTTGTTTTGCTTTAAGCTTCAGCTTGCTGCATCTCCAATAACGCAATGCAGGCATACTGTCCATTGTTTTTTTTTGGTCTGCCAATTTGTCTTTTGGTATTTGGTTTCAAGTCTTTTGCTAACTTTTCTTTTTTATCCATGAATTTATAGGTTGTAATCAACATTCCTCATAAATCTTTTAATTTTTTAAATTATCAAATTTTGTTTTATTAACTATTTTTCTTAATGTTTTCATTTTGCATATTGTATTTTTGCTGTTTCTATTCTTGTTTCACATACATATCAGTATTGGCAGGTTACTGATCTATATATATATATTCTTTCTTTAGTTTCTTTTGTTAGATCTTTATTTTTCCATATAATTGAATTTAAAAATAATAATATTTTTTTTAGCATTCAGGGATTGTTTTTTTATTACTTAAATTACTTAAATTATTACTTAAATTAAGGGGATATTAAATCCCACATAGTTTTAATGTTTTAATCCCACATGTTTTTTTATTATTATTATTATTATTAAAAAAGAGACCTTCAGGGAGTCAGAGACTCATCGAGGGAGGCCACATACTACACACACCAGCTATCATACTTATTCTTGAATTCATTCACACTACTTGCACTCACAACATCCAAAGGCAATCCATCTAAATCATGCACCACCCTCTGAGAGAAAAATCTAGCCCTCGCACCCTTCTTTGCGGTCTGCATTCTCAGCATTCCAAGAATGCCCTCTTGTCTTTTCCCCACCCTCCATAAATTGAAAAATTCCATCAATTGAAATCGTGTATGTCATCCTGTATTATATTTTCACTGTTCACAGTTATTTCTAAGTATTTGAATTTCATTACTTGTTCTAGTGTTTTTTTTTCATTTAGTTCTAATTTACATCTGATTGGTTCTTGTACAATTACCATTGTTTTTGGTTTCTGTGTTGATATTTGCATGTTAAAATTGCTGTTATCTGTTGGAGTCTTAATTATTGTTTTTGGAAACCATCTTCATTTTCTGTGAGCAATGTTACATGTGTATTTCAACTGAATTTAAATTTTATTTTTTTAATTTTTATTCCATTTAATTTCTGTTTCTTAAATTCTGTTATTATTTGATCCATGATTATGTTAAATAAACATGGACTTAAAGAAATCATCTTGTCTGAATCCCTTCCTTATTGGTATTTTTTTGTATTTGTGTACTAATATCTTATTACATTCATTTTTTTTATTTATGTTTTATAATTTCAGTGATTTGCAATGGTATCTTCCTTGATGCTAATATTGTCAGGCTATCCTGTAATCTGATTTTGTTGAGAGCCTTCTCTAAATTAATGAAACACATAAATATGTTTCATAAATTCTGTTATTTCCTCATCATGAACCATGGGTTCACTGCTCGTTGGTGTCTGTTGCCTTCTTCACTATCTTCTTTCACCTTTCTTTGTCCAGTGCACAGTGTCGCAGTTTCTGTACACCCATTCCACACCAGTACTTTATGTCATCTATCCATTCTCTGTATGGTCTATCTCTTCTGTTTACACCATCCATAATACCAAACATGAATGTCTTTATCTTACGGTTCTCACTCATTCTGCAAATGTGTCCAAATAATTGCAGCTCCATTTTATAATATTCTGCATTAGATTCTTCTTTGGTTGTATCTTCCAATAGAGCTCTTCATTTGCAATTTTCTGTACTCATCCTATGCTTAGAATCTTCCTGTAACAAGTTCTTTCAAATGCCAAAATTATTTTTCGTGATTCCTTATTTATCACCCATGTTTTCTGTTATTTGCTTTATAACAAACATGACATCATATATATATATATATATATATATATAAAATTCTTATACATATTTTTAAGGGAATGCACAACAGGTTTATTCTTCGATAGATTTTGTTCCCTTTTTAAATATTGATATTGTAATATTAGCTTCTGAAAAGTTTTTGGCCTAACAATGAAAAAACGAATTTATAATTTCAAAATTATTTTTATTTTTCAACATAATCTTCCTTAAGACTAATACATTTATTCCAGCGATGCTCCAGCATTATTATCCCATCCCTGTAGTGGTTCTCAATAAGATCTGCAAAATACCCCTCTACAGCTGCAATCACCTCTTGATTTGAAGAAAAACGCTGACTAATGAGGAAGAGTTTTAGTTTTGGGAAGAGATAGAAGTCAGAGGGAGCCAAATCTGGGGGATGGTGGATGTTCCAACAATTCATAGTGCAGATCCCTTAATTTTCCCATTGCCAAAAAACACCTTTGCAGGCAGGTGCATTG
This sequence comes from Typopeltis vanoorti, assembly GCF_054136105.1. Classification (NCBI taxonomy): domain Eukaryota; kingdom Metazoa; phylum Arthropoda; class Arachnida; order Uropygi; family Thelyphonidae; genus Typopeltis; species Typopeltis vanoorti. The sequence continues at coordinate 190,779,854 of NC_143549.1, read as the reverse complement.
TCCTGATAAAAAATGATTTTTTTCTTCTGCAAACTGGGTCTTTTCTCATGAATTTTTTCATCTAGTCTGGTTAAAAGATGGAAATAATATTCCCCAGTTATTGTTTTACCCTTTTCAAGGTAATTAATAAACAAAATGCCTTTACCATCCCAAAACACTGATGCCATGACTTTGTTCTCTTTGGCATTGAACAATCAGCTTCTGTCTACTGTTTGGATTCTGGTGTGTAATGGTAAATCCAAATCTCATCCATAGTAATAAATCAATGCACAAAATCAGTTTTATTCTTGTTAAAATGCTCCAAGCACTTTTTAGAGATTTTCATGTGAGTGCATTTTTGATCTGCTGTGAGCAAGCACAGCATCCATCTTGGCAAAACTTTTTCATTTGCAATTCTTCATGCAAAAAAACCTACATGTTCCTTTGAAATGCCTATAGTCTCAGCAATTTCACTTTGACTTACCGGTCATCCAATACCACATTGTGCACTTGATCAATGATTTCTGGTGGTGTTACAGTTTTTGGTCATCCTTCACATGAATCATCTTCAAGGCTGGTATGGCCATGTTTAAACTCGGCAGCCCATTTCTTAATTGTCGAACACAAAGGAGAAGAGTGCCCATAAACTTTTATGAACTCCAAATGAATTTCTTTTGGCAATAAACCTTCTTTTACAAAGAATTTCATAACCACATGATACTTAATTTTATCCCTTTCAAGGGACACAGACAACACTTTTGCTTCACACAGCTCTATAAAACAAACTACTTGATAGAATGACTAGCAATTTCACATGGATGCTTACGACAGATGTACCAACTTAGGAAAAAACCTTGCCAATAGTGTTGCCATTGATGGTCGAGGCTGAGAACTTTTCAGACCACCCATGTGTGTTTAATTAAATTTCACGTTTTCAGTCATTTCTTTATCTGTGTATTTTAGCATTTCATTATAAATTCCATCAGTTTCAGATGTTCTATTTTTCAATTTTGAGATAACTTTATTAAATTATTATTTCTTTTGAATTCATCTATGTTTCCAGGGTATGTGCTGATCCCTTCAGGGGGTACATGAAAATAATCAGTAATGGCAGAAAAAACAAGTGAAGTGAACAAAATGTAAAACGTTAGGTATGAACCAATAAATGTTAAGTTTGAATCACTGCTAATGGAGACACTTCAAAACTAGCTCACATTAGCGAATGATGATTGGTGAGGGTGTTGCTATGAACCACTCCCTCAAACCACTCTTCTTCCATTCATTATGCACAGTTCATGCGTAACTTTTTTAATCCTCCTTTCCAGAACAATTACGTGTTACTAAGAAATGACCTTTGCGATAATGAACCTTCCACTGACTTCCATACTTCCATTTGCAAAGTTTCTAGAACGTCTCCAAAAATATAAATACATCCGTAGCTAAACTGTGTGATCAGTTCAGTTACTGACTGAGTATAAGTAAGTGTGTTGTCTTTAATTGTGATTCTTTTCAAGTAGTTTTTTTATTTAATGTTTAACGTAGTTTCAGTTATTATTGTCAGTTTTTAAGCATGTCAGCTATGGATCAGTGGTTGAAAACGGGAACAGTTAAAAAACCAAAACTTGATGTGGATTATAACCCATTTTTATATACGGACAAAAGTGTCAGTATTTAGAAACAGCTATTTTAAAAACAAGGGGTACAATTTATAGAAATGTGCTTAAAAGGGGTACACAAATGGAAAAAGGTTGGGAACCACTGCTCTAGAAGAATACTAAAAAAAATGTAAGAGAGCCAAGCTATGTGGGAAAGTAACCAAACAAAAGTCATGGGAAGACTTCAGTAAGAATATAGAAGGTAAATATCAGGAAGGTGGCAAGATATTCAAAAGGCTGTTGAAAACGCTTAGAACTGAAGGAAAGACTACTACTGTAAAAGAATCAAAGATGATAAAGGTAATGAAAACTGAAGATAAGGACATCCTAGATGTATGGAGTAATTACTTTGAAAGACTGTTAAATGAAACAAGCAGTGACAGAACTGTAATAGAAAATTTTCAAGAAAAATACAAACACGAGTAAATATCAATACTTAAGGTAGAAAAGCCATTAAAAAATGTTGAAAGGCAGCTGAAGTATGTGATATTTAACCATAAATGCTTAAATATGGAAGTATCGAAGTTCTGACCAGGTTCTCTGTATAATTCAGAGAACCTGGTCAGAAGGTCAAATTCCAGATGATTGGAGTAGAGTTTCATAGTACCTATCTATAAAAAAAGAGAATAAAGCTAAATGTGAGAATTGCAGAAGAATTTCTCCACTAGGTGTTCCAGGTAAGATTTATGCAAGCATACTTGAAAAGAGGCTGAGAAAAATTGTGGAAGAGAAACTGGGAGAAGAACAAGCTTATTCAGGCCAAATAGAGGTGGTCAGGATTAGATTTTCACTTTATGACAAATAGTTGAGAATCATGGGAGTACATCAGTGATCTGTACTTAAGTTTTGTAGGTTTGGAAAAGGCATATGACAAAGTGCCCAGTAAAAAGTTTTTCACAATGCTGGGATAAATAGAACATTATACATTATACATAGTCTATATTTAAGTTGTGAGTCAGCAGCTAGAATTGAATGAAGGTTGGTTTGATATAAAATCAGGTGTAAGACAAGGATGTATTATCTTCACTGTTATTCATCATCTGTGTAGAATTATGAAAGAAAGTTGCATTAAACCTGACATTAGAATTGGAGATATCAAACCTAGTTCTTTGCTTTATGCAGACGATGTACTCCTAAACATGTCCATTGCAAGTCTCTGGGATTCTCTGGCTAAATTGAATAACAGTTGTAACAAATTTGGCATGAAAATCAGCAATAAAAATACTAAAACTATGAAAATACACAGGATATAGAAAACATTAGCTGGATTCTGAATGTAGAGCCTATAGAACAAGTAAAATGTTTCATTATTTGGGCATAGTTTTTAGTGAAGATGTCATGTTAAATCTGGAAATAGACAGAGTAAGCAAAGCTGGTATGGCATGAAGCCAGTTGAATAAATTTATATGGAATAAGAGAGAAATTAGCAAAGCCACTAAACTAACAATATACAAGATAGTGTTTAAACCAGTTTCAAGTTACAGATGAAAGGTGGATTGGAAATAAAGCAATTAATCAAAGATTAAAGATCACAGATATTAGAGTTCTGTGATAAAATAGAAGAGTGAACAGATGGAATCAGTGGCAGAATCATATTAAAAACGAAGATATTATAAAGGAATTTGACATTGTTTGTATTCAAGAATGTGTGAGCAGGGCTAATCTAAGGTATAGAATTCTTAAAGCTTAAGGCTTAAATAGAATGAGAAAGGGAAAGTTTTGCAAAACAGGTGTTTGATATCAAGATGGCAGGGAAAAGACCCAGAGGAAGGCAAAGGTCTATGTGGATTGATTCACTCAGTAGTACCTTTGAAGAACAAAATGTTAGATATGACAATATTGGATTGCTGACAAGTATTAGACTAATTTGGAGGAAAATTGTTAATAGGAAATTAATAATAATATAAACTTAATCATGTGGCGCTATCATAGTTGCCCAAACACCCCCTTGCGGGTATACATAAAGTATCAGGAAATGGATGATTAAGGAAATACTGCATATTGTGCTATAATTCTTTTGAGTTCTAAGAGAGCATTATCAGTTTCTGCTAGCAGTTCATCCTTGAGTCTTTGTCCATTACGATGCTAACATATTCACATCATTTGTGTAAATCATTTTTTCCTCTTCCCTTAAGCTGATTCATTCTGACTAATGTTCACCACTTGTGATTACTCCATCTTTTTAGTTGAGTGTGAGCAGTTATAAAGTTACTTTATAATCAGTTACCCTCAATTAAACAAAAACTTGTTGGCCAAAGTTTTCGTGTTATTTTTTAATTTAATTGTAAGGACTGGTCATATTTAGTTTATTATGAAGATTTCGGTTAAGTGATATTAATTTAATGTTGCATAACATTTTGAAATTTGAACATGAATTCTGTATTTTCATATGCTTCTAGTGTCTTTCTTATCTCTCATTCCTGTTCACAATTTCTACTTTTTCATGTTGTTTTGTGTTTTTTGTGTTTGGTCCTGCTAATCATTTGTGTTCTGCCATTAAAGCACAACTTTTTGTAATTTTCTTTATTTCCTGTGGTTTCTTTTGTTTATATATGATTTCTTTAAAAGTATAGTATAGTATGTATGATTGCTGCCATCAATGTATAATTTCCTGTCATCATCTATTCTGTTTCCCCACCATTTCTTTTGTTTCATGGAAATAGCATTAGTCTCTCTCTCTCTCTCTCTCTCTCTTTTGAATTCACTGTATGGAACCTTGTATTACAACCAATTATTTCTCTTGTCCCTAGTGGTTTGCTTTCACCAATTTGAAATAGTGAGTTTGTTTAAGGTCAAAGCTGTATAACTGAGAGGAGACCACCACATACCCTTTAAAGGAATGCGAAGAACCGACCAAGGCTTCTGACATAATGTCCAATCCTCACCTTCTCGTGGTGAACCCTGTTGGGAACCTGGATACTGAACGAACAAGGATGGGCTGACAATTTGGGATTTAGCCAACCAAATTGTATTCTTATTGGCTAAAACCAGTAGACAAAATGATGGTACAACATGACAAAATTTCATGCCGGCTGGGGTGTTGCCCGGTTAAACAAGGCCCGCCTTGTTTTCACCAGGGTGAACAGCGAAAAAGTCAGCTACTGGAACAAATCTGAAAGCACACACCAACTACTCAAACAAGGAGTAGATGATTTTCGACCAGAAATGCATGGTGGTTATAATAGTCTTACAGTGGCTGCACTGCATAGTTCAGAAAGCCTGGACAGAGGGACAAATTCCTGATGATAGGAGTAGAGCTCTAATAGTACCCATATATAAAAAGGGAAATAAAACTGAATGTGAGAATTACAGAGGTATTTCCCTACTGAATGTTCCTGGCAAGATCTATGCAAGTATACTTGAGAAACGGCTGAGAAGAATTGTGGAAGAAAAGCTTGGTAAAGAACAAACTGGATCCAGGCCAAATAGAGGCTGTCAGGATCAGATCTTCACTTTACGACAAATAGTGGAGATAACATGGGAATATAACAAAGATCTGTATTTAAATTTTGTCGATCTGGAAAAGGCATATGACAAGGTGCCAAGAAAGAAGCTATTCAATACGCTACAGTTATATGGTATCAATCAGGCATTATATCAAGCAATACTTAGTCTTTATTCGAGTTGTAAGTCAGCAGTTAGAATGGAAGGAAGTACAGGAAGATGGTTTAATATTAAATCTGGTGTGAGACAAGGATATACATTATCCCCTCTGTTATTCATTATCTATATGGATCACATTATGAAGAAAAGTGGTATTAAACATGATATCAAAATTGGAGATGTTAATGTCAGCTCTTTGCTTTATGCAGACGATGTTATACTTCTAAATAAATCCGCTACAAGTTTGCAAGATTCCCTGACTAAATTGAATAACTGTTGTAATAGATATGGTATGAAGGTCAGCATTAAAAAGACAAAGACAATGAAAATAGGTAGGATTGTTGAAAATGTCAACTGTGTTGTGAATGGAGAACCTGTGGAACAAGTAAAACATTTCAGCTACTTCGGCACGATTTTTACTGAAGATGGTAAATTAAATATAGAAATAGACAACAGAATCAGCAAAGCTGGTATAGTAGGAAGTCAATTGAATAAATTCATATGGAATAAGAGAGAAATTAGTCGGATCACTAAATTAGCTGTATACAAGACAGTGTTCAAACCAGTTTAACTTATGGATCTGACAGCTGGGTCAGAAGTAAAACACTTGACCAAAGACTAGAGACTGCAGATATGAGAGTCCTGAGAAAGATTAGAGGCATGAACAGATGGCATCAATGGCAATATCATATTAAAAATGGGGATATTAGGAAAGAACTTGACATTATCAGCATCCAGGAATGCATTAGCCAAGCTAATCTCAGGTGGTATGGTCACTTGAATATAATGGGCAAGGAAAGATTAGCAAAACAAGTGTTCCCTGCAAAGTTGGCAGGAAAACGACCCAGATTAAGACCAATATATTGGTGGATTGATACTGTACAAAGTGCCTTAGACGATAGAAATATAAGATCTGATAATGTTGGAGTCTTGACAAGTAACAGACTGATTTGAAGAAAAATTGTAGATAGGAAGTTAGTAATGATGTAAATTTTTTATGTAGTACTATCACATCCTGTACATCCCCTTGAGGGTACATGTCAGAAATTTCATGATGATGATGATGATGAGTTTGTTTATTGCAGTAAACATTTACTATTGCAAACTCCCTAGGAACAAGAGAGCAAGTTTCCTTTAGAAGTGCACTGTGCCCCATTAGCACAGTGCTGCTCCCATGGAAAACAAATGATTATTGTAGTTCATGCAATTTTTTCCACTATACTGAGGGTTAGCTATATTTATGAGATAATTTTATTAATAAAATGTTGAAATAAATTATCAGATCTACTTATTTTGAGAAATTGTATTTTAAAATTATAGGCAGTTTTGGATGGTCATGACATCATCAAGAAATGGCTAGATCACTCTGTTACAGCTAACGAGGTAATCTCTCTCTCTCTAATCTTCTGATTCAAATAATGGTAATAAAATATGAAAAAAGAATAAAAAACATAAATATACATGGCTGACAACTTCATATTAAATTTTATAATGTGCACACACTACCACAAGAATAAATAATATTTTCTTTTATACATGATGATCAGCATTGATTTAAAAATTTTATGGAATTTACAACCGTGCTGAAAAAAAAAAAAAACTTTTTTATTATCCTGATGTTTCGATCTTCATATCAAGATCATCATTTGGAGCACACATAAATATACAAGACATACAAGACAAGCTGAGTTACATTATTAACTGTAAGCTAGAAAAACAATGATTTGATCACATGTTATTCTACTGGCATGACCTCTAGTGAAAAAAAAATTATTTATAAATTACACAAGCTAAATTCTATTTATGATGACAGGATTAAACATTCTTTCTTACAGATGGTTTTCTTTCAGAAACAATGATGCCCTATTTTTAGTTACAATTGTTATTTAAGTTACTGGATTTTCTACAGTCCTGTTCATAGTTGTTTTTAGTGAGGAAGGTTCCGTGGGTCGAATATATGCCTTCCATATGTTTGGGATTTTAAGACCATCGTTATTGTTCAGATTTGGGTGGTTGATAATGATCTCACAGGCTTCCTTAAATTTCCGTTCATACCATGTTTTAGTGTGATGTAGACAGCTAGTGCTTTTCCAGACAATTCTGTGTAAGGTATTCAGGGCATGATCTGAAAGGCCACTTCACCATAATTATTATATTTAATGTGTCGTTTATGTTTATGGAATTCACAACAGTCTCTTGGACTGTTGTGAATTCCATTTTATCCTGTGTGATGGAGGTAACCAAAGGATGGCCTGCAGGGTCTTGTCATCATTATGCCAATTCCTGAGTTATCACAGTATCCAAGTGAACATTCTAGTAGTTGTGGAAGAAATTCAAAATTGTAACACCCAAAAATTTATTGTGTAAAGTTTTATCCTCTAATGTTGGATTAGGAAAAAAACAAACAAAAAACATCAGTTTGGTATCTGTCTAAAAAACTTCCAAATTTTGATAAATTAATGCAGCCATATTTTTTGATTTTGTAGAGTAGTAATTTGTTGCTGCTCCTGATTCTAAATTAGTTCCTCAGACTTGTAATGACTTCTATGAAGAACTGTGATTTTCTTCAGGTTTAACCTGTGTGATGATATATCTAAAAATTGTCTGCCACTATTGATGGCAAGTCAGGATTGGCTTTTGTTCTTCATTGGAGAAGTTATCAGATTTTTTTTGTCTATCCATAATGGGTCAAAGTCTAGACATGGTATTTTATACATGCACACGTGTTAGAGGACGGGGCATATCCTTACACAACCAGCTTGATAGGCCCCAGATTTCACCAATTGTGCATACCCCTTCCCATCCTATGCATTTCTATACTATTAACTCTATGAAATACTTAATAATATAGTCCTACATACATACACACATTTGCCAGCATTTAGCAAAATCACTTGCTTTACTCACAGAGGCAATTTCTTCTCCTTAGCAAAAAATTGTTTGTTTTACAACTGCATTAAAGAAAAGAAAAAGAAATCCTCATCCTAAAAAATTTGGTCACATTTGGCTTTAATATTATATCTCTGTTCCTTGACATAGCCCTCTCTTCATTTTTTTAATCACAAATCCCACCCTTGAAAGGTAATTTTATTTTTATTTTATCTTCCTAACTTTGCACTGAAAAACAGTGTTACATATTATGGATCCACATGCAGGACCAGAAGAGGCCTAATCACTCCAACAGTATTCTGTGCTGTCCAACTCCAGACCTGGGGATTCAAGTAGTTATTCTCTGGTAAGTCCTCCATGTCAAGTGTGCCCTGCAAGGCATGCAAAAGCAGTATCAGCCTGAGAGAGTCTGTGATGTTCTTTCTGAAGTCTCTGTTTTCAGCATAGTAGACAGCTTTCTCATGATGGAGAGTAGTGAGTGGTTGCTCAGCACCCACAGCTTGTACATCAGTAATAACTAACTCACCTGCTCTCTTTACTACAAGGTTGGGCTTCCTCACATATTCTCAATCTAACAGTGGTCCTATAGTGGGATTCTGTTGTTGTTATCCAGCCTTTGTTTTTCAACCTATTTTCTATAACCCTCACTATCACATTGCGTCTTCTCACACATGCTCCATACGTGCAATAACAACATTGAGCAACATGAGGCAAAGAGTCTATACTCTGACAGCTTGCTCTGCAGTTCTTGTCATTACTTCTTCCCTGAGTTGTACGAACTCAAGTTGGCAAAGCATTGATTTTTGTCCTGATTAATCTAAATTCAGGCAGGAAGCCAGTCCCATTCTTGTCAATTGATGTTGAGAGGGAAATGTTTAGATTCTTGTAATGCAGTTCATCTACTGAATGGTGCAACATTAAATTGTTCAGCCAAAGCAATCTAATCATTGTCCTTCCATCGAGCACCCATCCAGGGGTACACTGATAATCAATTTTAAAAATTTCTGTAATTTGGATAAACCTAATCTTGCCACTTACCATCGCAATGAAGAAATCCCAAGATCTCCATGGCTTACGGTGGTATGGAAGATGTGACATAGAATGAACTGCTGAGTGAACAGCTGTATCCATCCAGGACAGTACTGAGAGAGAGAGAGAGAGACTACCTATGACTAAACTTATAAAAGAAGAGAGAAAAGATTCTAGATTGGATGGGAAAAGCGGAGTGATCTGTTGGAGAGTACAACCAGCGTACTCCAATTTATTGCACTGATGTTTTGGCCTTGAAGTTGAGAGAAATTCTTGTACATAAGCTTATAAGTTAACCACCTTACTGGCCATTATGGATCAAATATGCATCCTCATATGCTTCTTATCCATCATATATTTCAATGTAATATCAAGTATATTACAACTTTAATATGCACTTCGCATCCATGGTAACTTGGACATATGTATACGTCGTGGCCAGTAGCATGGTTAAGCATACGTCTAATTTTTTTAGGAAATGACAACGTAAACTAAATTATAGTAAAATTGTATTAAACTAAATCGGCAATGTTACATTGCCATCTTCTGGGATCACAAAACAATGATGTGTGCATGCAGGCACTCACACAAAATGTTACAAAATGTTATACTTCTGTATTATGCAGCCTTGATTGACATAATCAAATAAAAAAAATACCATCCCATATCCTTTGAATATTTTGATTCTCTTTAATGCTGTTGCTTTTTAAATTACAGTGTCATTCATTCATTCAACAAAAAAATGTTATATTCAGGCAATGACAATCAAGGAAAAGAAGGAGTAGCCATAGTATTCAACACAAAATACGAGGCTAATCTTCTTGAATGGCAGTCGGTCTCAAGTAGAGTAATGTGGGCAAATATGAGAATGGGGAACTGGACAATGAGACTTATTTGTGCCTATGGTCCCATAGAAGGTTCTACTAAGGTAGAAGTGGAGGAATTTTTTGAGGCTTTAGAAAAAGCAACTGACACAATGAAAAAGGAAAAGTTGGTCCTTGTTGGGGATCTAAATAGCAGAGTAGGAAATGATTGTGAGACATACAAAAATATTTTGTAAAATTTGGAGAAAAGAGCAAAACTAATAATACTGGCAAATATCTGTTGGATTTCTGCTCAGCACATGGACTGGTTATTACTAACACCATGTTCCAACATAAAAATGTGCACAAATTCACATGGAGAGAAGAGGCAAGGAAGAAAAGTCTCATTGACTATGTTATTGTTGGTAGTGATGTTTTCTCCCTGGTGCAAGACACCAGAGTGTACAGAGGATTTGAAATTGGAAATGATCACTATTTAGTCTTGGGCAGGATAAAATTGAATTTCATATTGAAAAGTATAATATGTAAGAAAGTTTTAAAGTGAATAAAAGTTGAGCAGCTCTCAGATGTGAACTGTACACTAAACTACACAAAGATTATTGAAAAGAAAATGAAAGAGTTTGAGAACAGGAATCAAACCTTGGAGATTCAGTGGCAAACTCTGAAGAAAACATTGATTGATTCTGCCAGAGAGGCATGTGGTGAAGTTGTCTGCAAAGATAAAAAAAATCAGAACTCCCTGGTGGACACATGAAGTAAAAAGCAGTGAAGGAAAAGAAGAAAGCATATCAAAAGTTCCTGTCAAATAAATCAGCTTGTGCTCTTAGAAAATACAGAGACAAAGGCGAGAATGCTAAACGCTGTAAAACTAGCTAAACAAAAGTCATGGGAGGACTTTTGCAAGAATATAGAAAATAAATATCAAGAAGGAGGAAAAATATTCTGGAAGTTGTTGAAGAAGCTTAGGAATGGAGGAAAGAGTGCTGTTAAAGAAGTTACAGATGATAAAGGTGACATGAAAATGGGAGAAAAAGATATCCTTGAAGTATGGAGTAATTACTTTGAAAAACTGCTAAATGAAAAGCAGTGATGACAGCACATTGGTACAAAACACTGACCAGGCATGCAGTCAGGAATACATATCCATACTTGAAGTAGAAAAAGCCATCAAAGGCTTGAAATGTGGAAAGGCAGCAGGAGTAGATGATATTCGACCAGAAATGCTGAAGTATGGTGGTATGAGAGTCTTCCAGTGGCTGCACTGCATAGTTCAGAAAGCCTGCACAGAGGGACGAATTCCCGATGATTGGAGTAGAGCTCTCATAGTACCCGTATATAAAAATCGAAATAAAACTGAATATGAGAATTACAGAGGTATTTCCCTACTGAGTGTTCCTCGCAAGATCTATGCAAGTATACTTGAGAAACGGCTGAGAAGGATTGTGGAAGAAAAGCTTGGTGAAGAACAAACTGGATCCAGGCCAAATAGAGGCTGTGAGGATCAGATCTTCACTTTACAACAAATAGTCGAGAAAACATGGGAATATAACAGAGATCTGTATTTAAGTTTTGTCGATTTGGAAAAGGCATATGACAAGGTGCCAAGAGAGAAGCTATTCAATACACTACAGTTATATGGTGTCAATCAGGCATTATATCAAGCAATACTTAGTCTTTATTTGAGTTGTAAGTCAGCAGTTAGAATGGAAGGAAGTACAGGAAGATGGTTTATTATTAATCTGGTAATAATGTACAATGATGTACATTATCCTCTCTGTTATTCATTATCTATATTGATCAAATTATGAAGGAAAGTGGTATTAAACATGATATCAGAATTCGAGATGTTAATGTCAGCTCTTTGCTTTATGCAGACGATGTTATACTTCTAAATAAATCCGCTACAAGTTTGCAAGATTCCCTGACTAAATTGAATAACTGTTGTAATAGATATGGTATGAAGGTCAGCAATAAAAAGACATAGACAATGAAAATAGGCAGAATCATTGAAAATGTCAACTGTGTTGTGAATGGAGAACCTGTGGAACAAATGAAACATTTCAGCTACTTGGGCATGATTTTTACTGAAGATGGTAAATTAAATATAGAAATAGACAACAGAATCAGCAAAGCTGGTATGGTAGGAAGTCAATTGAATAAATTCATATGGAATAAGAGAGAAATTAGTCGGATCACTAAATTAGCTGTATACAAGACAGTGTTCAAACCAATTTTAACTTATGGATCTGACAGCTGGGTCAGAAGTAAAACACTTGACCAAAGACTAGAGACTGCAGATATGAGAGTCCTGAGAAAGATTAGAGGCATGAACAGATGGCATCAATGGCAATATCATATTAAAAATGGGGATATTAGGAAAGAACTTGACATTGTCAACATCCAGGAATGCATTAGCAGAGCTAATCTCAGGTGGTATGGTCACTTAAACAGAATGAGCGAAGAAAGATTAGCAAAACAAGTGTTCTCTGCCAGGTTGGCAGCAAAACGACCCAGAGGAGGACCAAGATATATGTGGATTGATATGGTACAAAGTGCCTTAGATGATAGAAATATAAGATTTGATAATGAATGATAAATGCACGTAATCACAAGAAAGATATTTAATTAACCAAATATTTCGGTCTGGAAATAGCAGACCATCTTCAGTGGTATTACAAGAACAGTTTTAAAAAATACAAGCTAGAATACTAACAATAGATCGTTAAAAATAGAACATGGCGCGTGATGTTATATCACTAAGTATTAAGTATAGAACGGAACATTTTGAAGTAGAGACATGATTGAAAAAAAAAAATTAATGAGTGATCTTGATTATACTTTCCCAGATTTTTGATATAGATATACAGTCATTACGATTCAGGTTGGGACGATGGAGTAAGGCCTCCACGCTTTCCTTGAACAAACGTTCGAACCTATAACGGGATCTATGTAAGAGGCGAGTCCTGGACCAAAAGATGCTGTGGTCAGTTTCAATCTCGTGTTGAGCCAATCCAGACTTTTCAGGTTTGTTGTGAAGAATGGAGGATTGATGTTCTTGGATTCTTTTTTCAAGAGAACGTCCAGTCTGTCCAAAATAGGAAAGATCACAGTTGCAAGGAATTTGATAAACTCCAAGAAGCGATAAAGTTGAGTGTTTGTCTTTAGGAGAAGGAAAATGAGAAGACAATTTGTTAATAGGTGAATACGTAGTTGTTAATACTGACCACAGCATCTTTTGGTCAGTATGCAATAGAGGATAAACCTCACCTCAACTTGGCAGTGTTTCATCAATTTAGATTAGGGGTCAAAGATGAACTGAAAGAGACCGCCTATAAAAAGAAAATCACAAATCTTGAGGAATGCTTCCTCGCTGTGAAAGAAAAAGAAGAGAGACTTGGCAACATTTCGTCCTGCTTCTACTAGCAGCAGTCACATTAATGTCATCAAAAAGGCTAATGACTCCTCTTGTGAAAGTAAGAGTGAAAAGGGCATAAGCACAAGTAAGGGAAAGACTAATAAGGATCAAAATAAAAGAGTAGATGAAGGAGAAAGATCAGTAAACATCAAGTGACTGACAATAAAACGAACATCCCAAAAGAAGTGGGGCTAACTAACATGGAGGAAGTATGCACTATGATAAGGCAGGAAGTAGAAAGGCTACAGCAGCCCATGATAGACATACTTGATGCAATCATGAAGCAGTTTGAGAGAATGATAGAAAAAAACCTCTAGATTAACTCTTCCTCAAGCGGAGAGGAATAATGAAGTAAGGAACAGAAGGGAGCCTTCCAGATGCTTTGTTTGCAATAAAATTGGGCACATTGATAGTAGCTGTTTCAGAAACAATAGACCTTCCAACAGGAATGTTAGGTATGAATCGAATCCTGTACTTAAACTAAATGGTTGTACAAATAAACCATGGAGGAGAGAGGGCAAGAATCTAAATTATCCGAGGAAATTGAAAATGATAATTAAGGATGAGGTACAAGGATCACCTTGTGACATACTGCTTGATACTGGTTCCCAGGACTCTATCATAACTGGAGATTATTTCCAAGGAATAAAATCCAGGGTATGGAGGGGCATTTCTAAGCTGAAGAAACCTATTAGATTATTGGGACTCTCAAAATTAGAGATATATATGCGACAAAAAAGGTGAGAGTAAAAATATACTTATATGAGTTTAATTTGTGTGTTTGGCAAGAGTTGTTGGTCTCCCTAGGACATCTCGCCCAAGCATACAGATTATTCTAGAAACTACCTTTCTGGAAAGGCACAAATTCTCTTGTGACTTCTCTCGAAATGAAATGTTCCCAATGGGAAATAGATGGAAAGGAATCAATAAAATCAAGCCTACTGAATTGACTGAAGAGAGTATTGAAGAATGTCAGCATAACAGTACCAATTCTTCAGTATGTTCAACATCCAAAAGAAACAGTCACTCGGAGACCTACCACATAACAAGCATAAAATTAGTAAATGATCAAGGCGAAACAAAAGAAAAATTAGGGTAGGGTAATCAAAACTTAAAAGAAGTAAACATCATTGAGAAACTTAAAAGGTACAGAAGTTCCTTTAACAAATCAAGGTGGAACAGACATAAAAACATGAGGTTGATATTCAATCCCAGCAGCAGTTTGATTATGCCAACTTCCTCTGGTTTCTTTTTATGCTTAGAAAAGCTATAAGTGGATTGTTAAGTTGGAATTTAGCTGTTTGCTGCAAAGGCTGCACAGCTGCTAACTGATTGTGCGAGTTTTATGAGTGAGTTTAATGGAGAATTAATTAGGTTCAAAACTTTAAAAGGTAGCAAGGAGAATAGATGTAATAAAGATAGTTGAGCATATAGTGAAACGAGGTACAACTTAGGGCCAAGAGAAAAAGTAAAGCATAAGATTAAATTTTTGCAGTCAGATCCCCTCCAGAAAATATGCCGGCATGAGGTTTGAAAAATTTTTTTAGAGAGAGTAAGCCTATGTAAAATCTTGTATAGAAGGATTTTTGAATGAAATTTCTTCTATACTGATTTTACTTGGAAAATGAAATTAATTCAAAATACTTGTAATTTTAGTTAATATTTAACTTTAATTTTTCTGTTCAAAAAGATCAAAAGACAAAGGAAAAAAATGTCTGAATGAAATTATAACAATATTGTTAAGACAAAGAGATATTCCAGACAGGATTAAGTATATGACCTTAGGCTACTGCACTCACGAAGGTCAAGAATGTACGAGGTTTCCCGCCTTAATGCAGTGACCAACCTGTAGGGGAGAATAGACCTCTATGAATACCCAGGGGAATAAAATCGTAGCAGGACCCAAGGTCGATTGAGCAAGATAAAAGGGGGGGAGACATCGAAATAGCAAGGTCATCGTTTTGGTATTCGTTGTCGGAAGTGGTTCTTGCCATGGTTCATTGTCATCATCGGTTTTTGTAAGCTGTAGTAGAGGTCAGTCGACATAAGTCGTGGCAGGATAAGTTTGCCTTCGCCCAAGTTCTGTTCTGGCTCCAGGTTCGGGTATGTCATGTCGATTGTAGGTTGGGGACCCACGCTCCAGCCAACAGACGTTCAAAGTGCGAGATAACTCGTTTCAGTATTGAAAAAAGTCAGTTCTGCATTCCCAGCCGCCAATTTTCCAAGCGGTTTCAGCAATAGGAAGTGCCCTCATCGATCTCGGGAAAAAAAAGGTACCTGTGTGTGTAGCCAAAATCGGAATGTAACAGAGGATAGTGATTTTAAGAATCTACTAATGTGGATTAGACGACTGTATACAAAGTAAGGTCTAATATATTGAATTTTACTAGAGGTGGAAATTGTGACAGAGAATTCTCTAAAGTTTTAATGTTAGTATTACTTCAGGACTGAAGGCATTTAGCTAATCATTGTGAATTAACTTGTTCAGTTGTGTGAGATAGGATAGCATTAATATAAGGTGAAATTTGATTATGCTTAATATTGTTTATTACTAAGCCTGCCTGTTGTATAGCATGTGTAAGTTGCTCTGTGTAAGTGATAGCTCAAGTATTACCTTAGACACATTTAAGAGAGAATTGTTAAACTAGGAGGATTATTCTAGTAGTAAGACTTATACGTTGGTTAGACATAACTGGTAATTAGTTTACGGAATTAACAACACGTATAAAGTATATTAATTAAAGGTAACTTTAATGAATAACTTCTATATTTCAGCAATGTCACATTGGCATCTTCAGGAACATAAAGATATGGTATGTGCACTCAGGAACTAACACAAAGCAAATGAGGAAGAAAGCAAGAAACTAATATTGTTCCTAAAGTCCTAATGGTGCCCTCTTGCGGGCTAATTTCGTAGTCTTGGCAGTTGGGCTGAAGTTCTCATAATGAAAGTCTCCCAAATTTGGGGCAGTTTCATGCACCCAAATTTGTTGAGGTTAGGAACGTTTTTTAGAGCTGCTGAAGATTCTTTGAATAATCTTTCGTATTTAAACTTGCTGCGATGGATTATTTTTGTTTTCTTCCAACGAATTTTATGGTGGGTATCTAAGGCATGGTCTGCTAGCCCAGAGCGGCTGTACTGGTGAAACCGGATGTAGTCTTGGTGTTCTGAAATCCTGATATTTGTTGTTCTGCCTGTTTGGCCAAAGTAGGACAATTTGTAGCTGCAAGGGACCTGGTATACACCAGGTAGGTCTAGGGGAAGTGGTTGGTCTTTGGTAGAGCGGATAAGGGATGCCAACTTTTTATATGGTCTGTAACAGGATATTGGTTATTTTTTCAGAGGTGCCCTGGATGTAGGGGATGGTGATAGAATTGGTGTAATCTTTATTGTGGAGGGGGGTTGTGGTTTACAGGTTTTAGTATTTTTTGGATTTTTTTGGGGTTATAGCCATTGGCTAAGAAAGTGTTGAGGATGTGGTTTAGTTCAATAGTTAGGGCCTTGTCATCTGAGCAGATTAATTTTGCCCTGTTATATAGTTGTTGTGAGGGGGGATGGTGGGATTGCTGGTGAATGTATCTGCCAGTGTGGGTGGGTTTTCTGTAAACAGAGAAAACCAAAGATCCATCAAGCTGGCGGGTGATTAAAGTGTCTAGGAAGGGGAGGGTGTTGTTTTCCTCTTTTTCTAAGGTGAACTGGACTCTGGGATGTTGGTTGTTTAAGTGTGTTAGGAAGGAGTGGAGTGTGTCTGAGCCATGTGGCCAAATAGCAAACACATCATCCACATAACGAAGCCAAATAGTGGGTTTTTGTGGGGCAGAGTTTAAGGCTTTCTCTTCAAATGTCTCCATAAAGAAATTGGCCAAGGGTGGGGAAAGTGGTGAACCCATGGCTGTCCCCTCTATCTGTTTGTAGAACTTTCCTTGCCAAAAGAAATAGCCTGAGTTCATTGTGAACTGAAATAGGGCTGAGATATCGGGAGGAAACTTGGCTTGGATGAGCTCAAGGGTTTCTTTGAGTGGGACATTAGTGAATAGGGAGGAGACGTCAAAACTGACCATTATGTCAGTGTGTTGGAGTGCGAGGTTTTCTATACTGGCTTTAAAGTGGGCCGAGTTTTTTATGTGTGGTGTGTTGCCAGTGTAGTGTGTGAGCGTTTTGGCTAAATGTTTGGCTAATTTATATGTGGGGGAATCAATGCCATCCACTATGGGATGCAATGGCACATTTTGTTTATGTATTTTTGGGAGTCCATATAATCGGGGGGATCTAGAGTTATAAGGTTTAAGTTTGTTGGTGACTTCCACAGGCCAAGAAGTGACTTTCTTAAGGAGTCTGTGGATAGTTCTAATCTGAGAGCTGGTCGGATTATATTCAATGGGGAGGTAAGTAGTACGGTCTCGTACTAAAGAATTTAGCTTACTTTTGTAGTCTTTTTGATTGAGTACCACAGTGTCGCTTCCCTTATCAGCTTTGGTGATTACTATTTGTTTGTTGTTTTTCAATTCTTGTAGGGCTGTATATTCGTGTTTGGATAAGTTGGATTTTGGAGGTTTGGCTTTAGTGAGAACACCGACTACATCCAGTCTCACATTGTTGGCGATATGGTTAGGCAGGTTGCGAATTCCACGTTCTATTTGGATCATGATTTCTTCAGCAGGTATCTGGGCTGGCAGACCATGCCTTAGATACCCACCATAAAATTCGTTGGAAGAAAACAAAAATAATCCATCGCAGCAAGTTTAAATACGAAAGATTATTCAAAGAATCTTCAGCAGCTCTAAAAAACGTTCCTAACCTCAACAAATTTGGATGCATGAAACTGCCCCAAATTTGGGAGACTTTCATTATGAGAACTTCAGCCCAATTGCCAAGACTACCAAATTAGCCCGCAAGAGGGCACCATTGGGGTGCTTAAGGGTCAAAGCTGTATAACTGAGAGGAGACCTCCACATAGCCTTTAAAGGAATGCGGAGAACCGACCAGGGCTTCTGACCTAATGTCCAATCCTCACCTTCTCGTGGTGTACCCTGTTGGGTATCTACTTTGATACTGAACGAACGAGGATGGGCTGGCAATTTGGGATTTAGCCAACCAAATTGTATTCTTATTGGTTAAACCAAAATAAAAAATGATGGTACAACATGACAAAATTTCATGCCGGCTGGGGCGTCGCCCGGTTAAACAAGGCCCCCGTTGTTTTCGCCAGGGAACCAGGGCGAACAGCGAAAAGTCAGCTACTGGAACAAATCTGAAAACAAACCCCAACTCAGCATCACCAGAGTTAAAGATCGGTACTATCAACGTAAGAAGCCTGAATGGCAAAGAAATGGAGCTAGCTGAGGAATTAGATAAGTACCAGATCGACATAATAGGGGTGACTGAAACAAAAAAGACCAAAACTGGTGAGATCTTTCTGAGCAATAAATACAAAATGTTATATTCAGGCAATGACAATCAAGGAAAAGAAGGAGTAGCCATAGTATTCAACACAAAATACGAGGCTAATCTTCTTGAATGGCAGTCAGTCTCAAGTAGAGTAATGTGGGCAAATATGAGAATGGGGAACTGGACAATGAGACTTATTTGTGCCTATGGTCCCACAGAAGGTTCTACTAAGGTAGAAGTGGAGGAATTTTTTGAGGCTTTAGAAAAAGCAACTGACACAATGAAAAAGGAAAAGTTGGTCCTTGTTGGGGATCTAAATAGTAGAGTAGGAAATGATTGTGAGACATACAAAAATATTTTGGGAAAATTTGGAGAAAAGAGCAAAGCTAATAATAATGGCAAATATCTGTTGGATTTCTGCTCAGGACATGGACTGGTTATTACTAACACCATGTTCCAACATAAAAATGTGCACAAATTCACATGGAGAGAAGAGGCTAGGAATAAGAAAAGTCTCATTGACTATGTTATTGTTGATAGTGATGTTTTCTCCCTGGTGCAGGACACCAGAGTGTACAGAGGATTTGAAATTGGAAGTGATCACTATTTAGTCTTGAGCAGGATAAAATTGAATTTCATATTGAAAAGAATAACATGTAAGAAAGTTTTAAAGCGAATAAAAGTTGAGCAGCTCTCAGATGTGAACTGTAGACTAAAATACAGAAATATTATTGAAAAGAAAATGAAAGAGTTTGAGAACAGGAATCAAACCTTGGAGATTCAGTGGCAAACTCTGAAGGAAACATTGATTGATTCTGCCAGAGAGGCATGTGGTGAGGTTGTGTGCAAGGATAAAAAAATTAGAACTCCCTGGTGGACACAGGAAGTCAAAGAGGCAGTGAAGGAAAAGAAGAAAGCATATCAAAAGTTTTTGGCAAATAAGTCAGCTTTGACTCTTACAGAATACAGAGACAAATGTAAGAAAGCTAAACAGTGTGTAAAACTAGCTAAACAAAAGTCATGGGAGGACTTTGGCAAGAATATAGAAAATAAATATCAAGAAGGTGGCAAAATATTCTGGAGGTTGTTGAAGAAGCTTAGGAATGGAGGAAAGAGTGCTGTAAAAGGAATTAGAGATGATAAAGGTGAAATGAAAACAGGAGAAAAAGATATCCTTGAAGTATGGAGTAATTACTTTGAAAAACTGCTAAATGAAACAAGCAGTGATGACAGCACAGTGGTAAAAAACACTGACCAGGCATGCAGTCAGGAATACATATCCATACTTGAAGTAGAAAAAGCCATCAAAGGCTTGAAATGTGGAAAGGCAGCAGGAGTAGATGATATTCGACCAGAAATGCTGAAGTATGGTGGTATAAGAGTCTTACAGTGGCTGCACTGCATAGTTCAGAAAGCCTGGACAGAGGGACGAATTCCCGATGATTGGAGTAGAGCTCTCATAGTACCCATATATAAAAAGGGAAATAAAACTGAATGTGAGTATTACAGAGGTATTTCCCTACTCAGTGTTCCTGGCAAGATCTATGCAAGTATACTTGAGAAACGGTTGAGAAAAATTGTGGAAGAAAAGCTTGGTGAAGAACAAGCTGGATTCAGGCCAAATAGAGGCTGTCAGGATCAGATCTTCACTTTACGACAAATAGTCGAGAAAGCATGGGAATATAACAAAGATCTGTATTTAAGTTTTGTCGATTTGGAAAAGGCATATGACAAGGTGCCAAGAGAGAAGCTATTCAATACGCTGCAGTTATATGGTGTCAATGGGGCATTATATCAAGCAATACTTAGTCTTTATTTGAGTTGCAAGTCAGTAGTTAGAATTGAAGGAAGTACAGGAAGATGGTTTAATGTTAAATCTGGTGTGAGACAAGGATGTACATTATCCCCTCTGTTATTCATTATCTATATGGATCACATTATGAAGGAATGTGGTATTCAACCTGATATCAAAATTGGAGATGTTAATGTCAGCTCTTTGCTTTATGCGGATGATGTTATACTTCTAAATAAATCCGCTACAAGTCTGCAAGATTCTCTGACTAAATTGAATAGCTGTTGTAATCGATATGGTATGAAGGTCAGCAATAAAAAGACAAAGACAATGAAAATAGGCAGAATCATTGAAAATGTCAACTGTGTTGTGAATGGAGAACCTGTGGAACAAGTAAAACATTTCAGCTACTTAGGCACAATTTTTACTGAAGATGGTAAACTAAATATAGAAATAGACAACAGAATCAGCAAAGCTGGTATCATGGGAAGTCAATTGAATAAATTCATATGGAATAAGAAAGAAATTAGTCGGAACACTAAATTAGCTGTATACAAGACTGTGTTCAAACCAATTTTAACTTATGGATCTGAGAGCTGGGTCAGAAGTAAAACACTTGACCAAAGACTAGAGACCGCAGATATGAGAGTCCTGAGAAAGATTAGAGGCGTGAACAGATGGCATCAATGGCAATATCATATTAAAAATGAGGATATTAGGAGAGAACTTGACATTGTCAGCATCCAGGAATGTGTTAGGAGAGCTAATCTCTGGTGGTATGGTCACTTAAACAGAATGGGCAAGGAAAGATTAGCAAAACATGTGTTGTCTGCCAGGTTGGCAGCAAAACGACCCAGAGGAAGACCAAGATATAGGTGGTTTGATACGGTACAAAGTGCCTTAGACGATAGAAATATAAGATCTGATAATGTTGGAGTCTTGACAAGTAACAGACTGATTTGGAGGAAAATTGTAGATAGGAAGTTAGTAATGATGTAATTTTTTTCATGTAGTACTGTCATATCCTGTACACCCCTTGAGGGTACATGACAGGAATTTGATGATGATGATGATGAGGGCACCATTAGGACTTTAGGAACAGTATTAGTTTCTTGCGTTCTTCCTCATTTGCTTTGTGTTAGTTCCTGAGTGCACATACCATATCTTTATGTTCCTGAAGATGCCAATGTGACATTGCCGAAATATAGAAGTTATTCATTATAGTTACCTTTAATTAATATACTTTATATGCGTTGTTAATTCCATAAACTAATTACCAGTTAGGAGGATTATTTATAATTCCAAGCATATTTCACTGTAGAAGTATAGAGCCCGAAATAACTTGTGTGCTTAGTGTCAACTTTTATTGTACATTTAATTAGCATGAATAAATTGTTTTGTTTGTCAAATAACATGCCTGATTCCTATGTGCCAATGCACTTCTCATAAAAAATTTGAACCTGTGTGACCTAGAGAGTTAAGTAGCAACGACTGAAAAATAGTAATTTTGCATTGCAGATTTAGTGATAAGTATAAGAGAGGAAAGTTCCTTTCCTTGCTGGCTGAGTGTTTTTCTTTGGAAGGATATTCAAATCCTATCTGCGAATTCTGATGGCGCAGTCGATATAAAAAAATAAATTTTCAGAATTCAATATAGAAAGATGCCAGTAGTTCAGACAAAGGAATTGGCTCCTGCCAGAGGCAATTTCTTAGTTCTAAAGTTTTGTGCACGTGAAGAAGCATAATTGCAGCCTTGAGACGGTGGGGGGGGGGATTAAAGTTGAATGAGAGGATTAAAAATAGGAGACTAAATCAAGCAACGGATAAAAAACCTCAAGGATTTAAATAAGTAAAAATGAACAAGTAATGGATAAATATTGAATAGACATTTAGAATCAAGTATAAAAAAATTTGAGTAATATATATAATTTTACATTATTCCCCTATTTAACAACATTCCATTATCTGACACTTTTAATTTGCTATATGATGATTACCCTCCTGATATTGCAAAGATTTTTGAATTTGTTATAGAATCAGGATATTTCAGCTGGAAAAACAAGATCTATAGACAAGTTGAAGGCACTACATTGATAACCTCTGTCTCCTCCTTTGGGGAACTATTTTTTGAACTATCTGGAAGATACCTTGTTCTCATCCATTCATCCCCAACCCTCTCATTGGTTTTGTTATGTTGATTTCTTTACTGTTTGGCCTCATTCTTTCCACTTTCCTACAACAGATCAGTGGCCTTCACCAACGCATTCGATTCATCATGGAAAAAGAAAAGGCTGGTAATTTATCAACTAGTGTTTCTCGAAAGCCTACCTTTACTGGCAGATATATTCATCAAAAGTCTACTCATCACACCTCTCAAAAATATTGGTGATATCAAGTCTTTAATTAATAGAGCACATAATGTGTGCTCCTCTTCCTCAAGCTTACGACAAGAACTTCTCACTATCACAATGTTAGTGGATAATGGTTATGAACCCTAATCAAATCCAGCAGATAATTGATTACAATGTTCTCAGGATTCTTCAACATACGCACAGTTCCAATCCCTTATATTTCTGGATCTCTGAACCGATTGGTAGAATTTTGAAGAAGTATCATTCCCATCTATTTTCCTATCAACAGAATTTCTCATCTATTGCCATCTACAAAAAACAAACTGTCACTTCTATCATTAGCTATCGTTTAGATACCTTGTGATGTAATCTAACATACTTTGGGCAGACAGGCTGTTCTGTGGAAAAAAGAATTAATGAACTGGTCTGGCACAACAGAGTATTGACACTAAATACAGTATCCAGTTGGATGAAACTTGTCTTCTCCTTAGAAGCAGGTTTAAATATGAACACCTTTTCAAAGAAAGCTGTGAAGCCCTTTTACATTGGCCAAATCTGAATCAGAACGACTCTCTCTCTCAAAGGTTTGGGAGATTCTTATTTTATTTAACTATCCAAAATAGTTTTTAATAATATTATTTATTAATATTAATTTCTAGCACACGGCAACAGTTTTTAATTGGTAAACCACCGACTGCTGTATGTACCTTGTGTTCCTGTTTCTTTGATTTCCTTTTTTTCTATGCGTTGATGGTATACTGTTATTTTCAGTATGAAATATCTGTACTTTCATTTCATTAAAGTTAATTACTGTGGTTATCGTGTAATTTATTGTTTAAATAAGAATATAATTTTTTGGAAAGTTTCATTTATACTCATATATTATTTGAATTATCTCTGTGCGCTAAATTGTAGATATTACTAAGGTTTTAAATAAAATATAACTTTGAAACATTTTATTAGGCTGTGAAGCTCTTAAAGCCTGTCAATTCACTTCAGTGGCATGCAGTATCTACAGTAGTAAATAGTTCCAGAAACAACACACTTGACTGTGTTTTGCCTTTTAAGTCTGAGTAAGTCATTAAATATGTAGTACAATTTAAATTTGTCAAGTTGGTTAGTGGAGATAAGCAGCTAACTTCCAAGAGTTACCCTGACTTATTTCTCTTTTCAGATTAATTTTATAGAAATTACATTTGCATCCTAAAGATACTGTCTACTGAAATAAGGTTTTAAAATATTAAAAAATTTAAAGATTTTGATATATAATTCACATCTAGTTAAGAAAAGCAAAATTCCATTTATGTGACAAAATGAGTATAATCCATTTATACTTAGTGTGTGTGTGTGGAAATTGGCTGGCAGCTATTCTCCATCTTTGTCACCAGATGATTAGTGCTATCTCAATCCTGCATGAAAAAATCTCATTCATGTGCATACTGATTCCTATTAAAATGTAAAACTAGGAGACAAACTTTATATTAACAAGTGGTTCAGTATTCCTATATACAGTATACAACAGATTCTATAAGCATAATTCTCAAGCAAAAATATATTCTTTACCATTATTGTTATGCTGGCAGTGACATCTGCAAAGTAATTACGAATTTCTCCAGCAGTCAGAATAATGAGTTATCTCCTTCATTCACTGTTTGTCCAAAGTCTGATTATCCAAAACAGTTGCTTTTGATAGGATTCCAGTTTCACAGTTTCTATGCTCTGGAGTAATAAGAATTTTTTTTCTCCACATTAAATCTCAGCAGTCTACTTTCTTTACTTCTACTCTGGTGTCCAAAACCAAAACCTGTTTCTGAAGATTACAACTGCAAATTCAGATGAAGGGGGTGCTTAAAGGTCAAGGTTGTATAATGGGGAGGAGACCTTCACATAGCCTTTTAAGCAATGCAGACAACCAACCATGTCTTCTGACCTGATGTCCAGTTTTCTCCTTCTCGTGCTGCACCCTTTTGGTATCTACTTGGATACCGAATGAACGAGGATGGGCTGGCAATTTAGGATTTAACCAACTAAACTGTATTCTTATTGACTTAAAACCACAACTAATAATGATAGTACAACATGGTGGAATTTCATGCTGGCTGGGATGTAACCCTGTCAAACAAGGGGTCTTTATTGTTTTTGTCAGGGAACAAGAGCTCACAGCAAAAAGTCAGTTACTGGAACATACCACAACTGAACATCAGCAGAGATCAAGATTGGCACCATCAACATAAGGAGCATCAAAGGGAAAGAAATGGAACAAGCACAAGAATTGGATAAGGACCAGATCAACGTAATAGGTTTTACTGAAACAAAGAAGACAAAAACAGGTGAGATCTTTCTAAGCAACAAATACAAGATATTTTCAGGAAATAATAATTAGGGAAAGGGAGTAGCTATAATATTTAACACTAAATATGAGGATCATCTTCTTGAATGACAGGCAATATCAAGTAGAGTGATGTGGGCTAATATCAGAATGGGGAACTGGACAATGAGACTTATTTGTGCTTATTATACCACAGAAGGTTCTATTAAAGAAGTGGAGGAATTTTTCAATTTAGAGAAGGTAGCTGACACAACAAAAGGAAAAGTTGGTTCTTTTTGGAGATCTTAACAGCATAGTAGGAAATTATTACTAGACATATAAGAATGTTTTTGGGAAAATCTGGAGAAGAGAGCAAACCTAATAATGGTAAGTACCTGCTAGATTTCTGCTTGGGACATGGACTAGTCATCGCTAACACCATGTTCCAACACAAAAATGTGCATAAATTCACATGGAGAGAGAAGATGCAAGTAATAAGAAAAGTCTCATTGACTATGTTATTGTTGACAGTAATGTTTTTCCACTGATTCAGGACACAAGAGTATACGGAGGATTTGAAAGAGGAAGTGATTACCATTTGTTGTTGAGCAGGATGTAATTGAACTTCATATTGAAAAGAAAGGTGTGTAAGAAAGTTTGAAATGAATCAAAGTTGAACAGCTATCAAATGTGAACTGTAAACTTAAATACATTAACGGTATTGAAAAACTGAGCGTTTGAAAAACAAGAATCAAACTTTGGAGATTCAGTGGCAAATGCTAAAGAAAATATTGATTGATTCAGCCAGAGAGGCATGTGATGAAGTAATCTGCAATGATCAGAACTCCATGGTGGACTCAGTAAGTTAAAGAGGCAGTCAAGGAAAAGAAGAAAGCATATCAAAAGTTCCTGGCAAGTAAGTCAGCCTGTACTCTTAGGGAATACAGAGAAAAATGTAAGAAAGAAAGGCATTGTGTAAAATTAGCTGAACAAAAGTCATGGGAAGACTTTTGATAAGAACATTGAAAATATTCTGGAGGCTATCTCAGAAATGGTGGAGGTGATACAGGTGACCTAATATTCTTGATATATGGATTAATTACTTTTAAAGACTGATAAAAATAATGTCAGCATTGGTAGACAACACTCACAAGAATGCCATCTGGAATATATATATATATCTATATTTGAAGTAGAAAAGGCTATCACAAACCTGAAATGTGGAAGGGCAGCTGGAGTAGATGATATTTGACCAGAAATGCTAAATTATGGAGGTATAAAAGTTTTACAGTGACTGGAGTAGAGTGCTCATAGTACCCATCTATAAAAATAAAAATAAAAAAAGGAATAAAGCCAAATGTGAGAATTACAGAGGGAATTTCTCTACTGAGTGTTCCTGGTAAGATTTATACAAGTATGTATTCTTGAGAAATGGCTAAAAAAAATTGTGAAGAAGAAGCTTGGAGAAGAACAACCTAAGTTCAAACTAAATAGAGGTTGTCAGGATCAGATTTTCACTTTAAAACAAATAGTTGAGAAATCATGGGAGTATAACAGGGATCTGTATTTAAGTTTTGTAGATCTAGAAAAGGCATGTGACAAAGTGCCAAGAGGAAAGCTGTTCAAAATGCTCCAGTTATATTGTGTAAATGGGACATTATATCAAGCAATACATACTCTCTATTTGAGTTGTAAATCAACAGTTAGAATTGAATGAGATGCAGAAAGATGGTTTGATTTAGTCAGGTGTGCAACAAGGTTGTACATTATCTTCATTGTTATTGTTAATGATCATCATTATGGATCCCATTAGGAAAAGTTACATCATAATAAGATCCATATAGATGACCAAGACAGATTTTTGGTTATAACAGCAAAACATAATAGATGCATCACAGCAGGTCAGCTTGCAAATTGGCTCCATTCAAGCATGCACATGCTGGTATCTTGACAGACTGTGGTAAAACGTCTGCTACAAGTAGGCCTATATGTCCAATGACCTCTGGTATGTGTCCCTTTATCCACAGCTCATCGTAGTGTACATTTTCAGTGGTGTTGTATCCATAAATATTGGACAAGTCACCGATGAGCTAATGTACTCTTTGCAAAGTACATTAGTCATTTTAGTATGATTCCAGATGACACTTGATCTAGTGTGAAATTGGTACTGCTTACCATTGTGAGAATGTTCTTGAAAGAGAGATATAGCAGTGCTGGGGCATGGTGTGGGCAGGCATTATGCTTAATGTACACACCAAGCTACAAGTGCTGGAAAAGGGGACTATGACTGGTGAATGATATTTCATCCAAGTTCTTCAACGTCATATTCGATGGTTAAGTGGTGCTGTTGGTGAGAAATTTGTTTTTATGTATTGCAATGCCACACCACAAGTTTGGGAGTAGACAGACATTTTTCATACTGAAATATCTCTCCATATAATATTCTGTAAGCATTGTACATTAATTGCTTAATTATTATGAATTATGAATATTTTTCATGTATATGAAAAATATTTTCATATACAGGTAAAAATATAGTTTGTCTTAGCTTAGTGAAATTTAGTGAAGTACTGACTTATCGACAAGGGAATTGTTCTTGATAAGTCAATTCCTTGGTATATATGAATATTCTGGAAATTTACACATAATCTTTATTGAGACCAAAAAAAACTGACTATCATTGGGGCTGAAGACTTGAGAATAAAGCTTGGATGATACATTTAGGAAGAAATAAATATTTTCCTCAGCAAACAAAAATAGAATAAATACATCCTTTTGTTCAAAGTTCTGTGGCACTCAAAGCAGTTTTTTTTTGTTGTTGTTGTTATTATTTGTGCCATCTTCATGGAGTCCAGAGACTTATTGTGAGAGAGACCCAAATCAACCATCATATATACAAATCCTATCATACTTTTCCTTCAATCTATTCACCGTCAGGAACTCACAACCAATTCTAGCAATCCATTCCACTCACTCACCACTCTAAATGCAAAAAATCTGGTCCACACCCTCCCCTACTAATCACACTCTTGCATAACTTCCACAGATGGCCCTAGTTGTCTGATTATTTGTCATATATTGAAAAATTTCACTTTCAATTTTATAAAGAACTTTTAATATCCTAAAAGTTTCTGTTATGTCCCATCTTTTCCACCTATCAACTAAACTTTGTAACTCACAAGGAAGTATTTC
The DNA here is from genome assembly GCF_054136105.1 of Typopeltis vanoorti. NCBI lineage: Eukaryota > Metazoa > Arthropoda > Arachnida > Uropygi > Thelyphonidae > Typopeltis > Typopeltis vanoorti. The sequence goes on along the minus strand of NC_143549.1, from coordinate 190,751,428 downwards.
ACAGACCTGTCACCATCTTAGTCACTTGTCTAAATCTTTTTGACCACCTCCTGGTCCTCAAGTAACTCAGATTACCGAATCTGTCAGTAGTCATGATGTTGCCAAATCATAGCCTTATAAAGAGGGATAATAACTTCCTTATCTTTACTTGTTAGTGTTTTTCCACATCCAAGTAATTCATTGAGTTATTTTACCAACTTTTGTAATATGCCCTCTAACTTTGACTCTTTGTCTGCCATTATCCCCATGTCTCTAGCATCATCAATTTCTTTGAAACCAATACTATTGATATGATTCACCATATGCAACCTTTTCAACCCGAAGTGCATAGCCTTACATTTTGCGACATTAAATTGACTGTCATTATCCTTTGCCTACAATGCCAGTTTATTTAAATCATCATACAGGATATGTATATATATCACCTTTATCAACTATTACTCTCCCCAGTTTTGTGTCATCAGCAAACAACTGAATATCCCTGCTTAAATCTTTCCCTATGTCATTGATATACTAATTAAAGAGTAGTACTGAACCCTGAGGAATTCCACCAGTCACACCGTTGTTTTGTTTTTGTTTTTTTTTACAGGCAATTTGTTGCAATCCGCACAAAGTTAAAACTCTGGAGACTTATTCCTATTAAACAGAAATAAAGATTCTTAGAGGAGTTATAGCAGTCCAGCCTCTTTTAGTTTAATGTGTTAATTCTTCATTATTGATAAAATTATCTCACACCGTGGACATTCTAAACATAATTGTGAACTACACTAGTGGCCAAAATTGTGGAAACCTTTTGGAAAAAGTGTATTTTTCAGGTTTGATGGCTCATAACACCACTTTTTTTTTTTTGGTGTAATACCATAAAATTATATATCAGTGGAAAGATAATTTAATCAAGAATGTAATGGAACAAGGTTTGTTCAATTACACAGTCTGACACAATTTTTGCTGACTTTTATGAGACTTGTTTTTTACTAATTTGGGTGCACTGATTTCAAATATCAAACCCATTTTTCTCTATCACGTCAGGTTTTTCCTCTATGGCATTTTCTTTTTGCTAATTTTTAAGTTTTTGATAGTTTTAAAGAGGCAGTACTATTTAGAGGATCAAAAAAATCGATTTTTTAATATTATTTTCTGAAAGTATGTACTTTTAAAAATCTGTTCCTAACTTTTTATCAAGAAATTCGAAAAATTCCCGAAGATATAGCCTATTATTCAAAGCAGTGCGCAGATCAGAATCGGAGCACTCACCGCTCTCTTGCTTGTTAGTAAACGAATAAATGCGTAAGAACCTGCAACAGCATGTACTGGCACTTTGAATGCGAGAGAGGCTGATAATTAGATACATAACTACTTAACAATATTCATAAAAAATTACAAGAATATTTATAAAAAAATAACAATTTTACTTACACATGAGTTTCAGGGAATAAATTTTTGTTTGTAGCAATTTCTGCTGTGTGTTCTGTTTTGGCAATCCCTTTGAATACTCCAACAGTAGTCGGCCATCATGTGAGAATCCCATCTTCCTTGGTACCGATCTTCCATAGTTTTTAAGTCTTGATGAAATCTTTCGCCTTGTTCATCGCTTACAGCACCTAAATTCTCTGGAAATCTATCAAGATGACTGTATAGGAAATGAAGCTTTATCCTCATATTGCAAGCTAGGCGCCGGAAATTTTCAGCATTGTTTCCACTAGATCTTTGTAATTGCACGCTTTTTTGTTTCCAAGAAAATTATTCTCAACCATCGTAAATGAAGTTCAGGCCTCTTTCTCAATTTCGTTCATAGAGTTGATGAAATTTGGGTCTCTCATTACAGTTATAATTTGCGGTCCATCAAATACACCGGCTTTAATTTTTTCATAACTAAGTCGTGGAAATTTTTCACATATATATTGGAAACAGTCACCTTGTAAATCTAAAGCTTTAACGTACTGCTTCATAAGACCTAGTTTGATGTGTAGAGGTGGAAAAATGATTTTTTCCTCTGTCGATTAAAGGTTGATTTATAACATTCTGTTATCTAACATTTAAGGATATTCTAAGAGGCTAATGTTTCTGACTCCAGTGTTGGTTTCTAGCTCGACTATCCCAGAAGCATAGAAAACATGGAAACTTTGTATATCCTCTTTGAAAGCCAAGTAAAAAGTTCACCATTTTAAGATCCACACAGATGATCCAGTTATGGTCTGTATATTTTAATAACTTCAGAACCTTTTTAATGTCCTCATATGTTTCCTTTAAGTGGACTGAATAGCCAATAGGAATTGAGCCATATACATTCCCATTGTGTAGTAAGACACACTTGAGACTTCTGCTTGAACCCTCGATAAATAAATGCCACTCATTTGGATGATATTGTACAACACTCTTTTCAGTTAGTAAACCTGACACATTGTTACAGTAAACAAACTCACACTCATGTTTAAAATATTGTACAAGATTACCTTCCCTGCTACGATAAAAAGTTATCTTCCTATCTTGCTCCAGTAAGTTTTTTTCATTTAATCTTGAAGCTAACAATTCTGATGATTCCTTTGATAGGCCCAAATCTCTTACTAAGTCATTCAATTCCGCTTGAGTAAAATGTTGCGGTCCAAAACTAGAAATTAAATTTTCATTATCTAAATCAACATCCGGGTCTTGCTCCTCAAGAACATCTGGCATATCCCGATCATGCTCGTTCTCAAGTAAAGGAAGTCCTTTATAAATTGGCATGGCTATTTCATTGGAATGAGCAACTGGCCGAATTGCTGAGTCGAGATTTGGATACACAATTTTTTTCTTATTCTTCTTCTTATAACCAGAAGTCTGAACTAAACAAAAATAGCAATCGTCTACATGATTTTTCGGTTCACTCCAAATCATTGGAATGCCAAAAGCTAATTTTTGGCATTTTCCCTTGCTTCACTGTCGTAAATTTTCTACACATGACTTACACACTTTATTTGGAGCCCATGACTTGTCCTGATCTGCAATTTTTATGTCAAAGTATGCAAAGCACACTTTCTTAATGAAATCAGTGATATTTGTCCTTTGACTGGGAACAGTAAAGCTGCCACAAATGTAGCAGAAGGAATCTACACTATTGGCACAATTTCGAGTAGTAGATATGATGTATTTTCTTCACTACTGACTAACATGCAATTAACAAGACAAAAAATACCAGAGACTTTATTAAAACGTTATAAACGCTCATCATACTTTCACGATCGATTAACGATTGACTGATTTCGATCGTTCTTTGTCCGCTATGAGGCATATAGCATTCATTTGTTTTAGGCAGTTGTCATCACCTAAATGTATTAGGTCGGTTATCGGCCTCTCACATTCAAAGCGCCAGTACGTGCCGTTGCAGGTTCTTACGCATTTATTCGTTTACTAACAAGCGAGAGCGGTGAGCGCTCTGATTCCGATCTACGCACTGCTTTGAATAATAGGCTATATCTTCGGGAATTTTTCGAATTTCTTGATAAAAAGTTAGGAACAGATTTTTAATAGTACATACTTTCAGAAAATAATATTAAAAAATCGATTTTTTTGATCCTCTAAATAGTACTGCCTCCTTAAAACTATCAAAAACTTACAAATTAGCAAAAAGAAAATGCCATAGAGAAAAATGGGTTTGATATTTGAAAGCAGCGCTCCCAAATTAGTAAAAAACAAGTGTCAGATCATAATCAGCAGAAAAAAAAATTTTTTTTTTGGCCAGTGTTATCTGTATTCTATGAAAAGTTATAGCCAAATAATCAGAAAAAAGAAACACAACTTGCTTAGGTTGATATGAAGTAGCTTTCCTTCATTTGAATGTAGCCAATGACCATGAGTATTTAGAGAGCCAATCAGGTGTCATCTTGTTTTGGCAATGAGCCAATAAGGTCACTGTAGGATTCAGCTGTTGATGTCATGTATTGGAGCTGAGAGGAGGACATTTGTCAGTATGTTATGTGATTGCTATCAAGTTGGTTTGGTTTTTTTTGTGTTCTTTCATTTAGTGAGCTTGTAAAATGTAATAAAATTTAAAGAAATGGTGCAAAGAGTTGACTGGCCACCCAGAAAGCGATGTAAAATACTATTAAGTGAATAAGGCTACGGTTATGAAGAAATTAGAAGAAAAATTGGTGGAAACTTAACCAAAGGTGGCATTTCTAAATTTTTGAAGAGGTATAAGGAGACTCAGTCACTACAAAAACAGACTGATAAAGGCAGGAAAAGGTGCATAACAGCAAGTGATGATAGAAGAATTGAGAGACTGTGCCTATATGACAGAAGAAAATCATCTGGGTGTATACAAGATGAAATGCCGCAATACAATGTGAAGTTGAGTGCAAGGACTGTTCGGCGCAGACTGCGGGAATTTGGTCTAAGTGCTTGAGTTCCACGAAAAAGGCCATTTTTATCTCTCAAACAAAGGTTGAAAAGATTAAACTGGGCTAAAACCCATGTTAACTGGTCAGTGGAACAATGGGACAGTGTTATTTGGAGTGATGAGACCAAAATCTCCCTGTTTGGTAGTGATGGCATAAAATACATAAGGAGAAGGAATCGGAAAAGATTTGCATCCTGATTGCATTACACCCACCGTGAAACACCCACTTAGTGTTATGATCTGGAGTTGTAATACATGAAAAGGTGTGGGCAGAATTTGCATGATTAATGGGAATATAAATGCCCATAAATACATAAATGAAATACTTGAGCTCAAACTGAAACCTTTTGCACATGATCTTTTCTAAGATAATGAAGCATTTATATTTCAACAGGCTTCAGCTCCATATCATGTTGCTGCTGTGTTCAAAAAGTGGTTTCAGGATAATCATATTCCACTGCTGGAATGGCCTGGGAATAGGCCAGACTTTAATCCATTCGAAAATCTATAGAGCCAACTAAAGAAACTTGTTAGTCAGAAGCAACCCACCAATAAAACCTAATTAATAGAAGCAATTCAATCTTGGTTTCACATTATAACAGCTGCAGAACTAAAAAACTTGGTTCACTCCATCGGAAGGCATTGTAAGGCCATAATTAATGCTCAAGATTACCCAACTAAGTATTAACTCACATTGTGAGAATTTTTGTATATCTCATTTTTTCTGTGTTTCACTTTTCTTCTTTATAACTGCTGTTCTAATAAAAAAATCCTTCATAAACGTTATTGCATTATATTCTTGATTAAATTATCTTTCCATTGATATATAATTTTATGGTATTACTCCAAAAAAAAATTGGTGTTATGATCCATCAAACCTCAGAAATACACTTTTTCCAAAAGTTTGCCACAATTTTGGCCACTAGTGTATACATGTGCACTACCATTTATAGGCATCCAGATGTGACTTCTTCTTTCTTGATACCTCAAATAGTAGTTACGAAAACCACAGTCTATCTGAACTAATCATATCACACTCTGAATGATTCCTCTGTACGGCCTGATATTCCATCCCAAAGAAAACTAAATCTTTCTCTACTATTCTGTGAATTGTGAAACTCACTCTGACTTCTTTTGACTTTCTGTTCTTGAAGCCTGTATTCCTGTGATCCAACTACCCAAACAGGGAAGTTATATTCTTTGGTGACTTTAATGTCCACAACCAACTCAAGCCCTATTCCAGTTTACTGACCATAATGGAAGGGATACCGAAGTGTTTGCTGTAATCCGATGCACGTTGTCTGCTGGAATGCCTGACAACCCTCTCCAGTCGTCCAACACACATCTTTTCTTAATGAGTTCTCCTTCCAAATGTATTGTTGATTTCATTTTCCATGACATACTTGTCTCCCCACTTTCAACCTAATGTGAGACAATCTCGGGGACTTCTTTGTTTTTCCATAGTCAGGCTATTCTTTCCAACCTCCAGATCCAAATATTTACTCTGATCAAGTTACAAAATTACTTATGTTTGAATGAAGGTCTTCATTCCTCACCCCATTCAGAGTTCTCACCCAATATCCAAGTCTTGGCTTTCCAACAAGTGCTCGAGCAGTTTAAAATAAAATAAAAAAATTCAATGTATTGCATGTAGTTTGAAGCAACAACTCTAGCTTCATTCTCATTCTACATTTCAGCCTGTAACAAATGCAAAGCAACTACCATCAAACCTAACTGACTTAGAAAGAGTAAAATGCAAAAAACTTGCCTGTTACCCAAATGGCAGTTGTGCTTTCCAGTCCATTGTAATGGTCATTGGTCACAACTTTTGTCCATCTTTGCATCTACCGCTTTCTCACTTAGGTGGCACTACTGGAACAACACCTAAAGACAAAGCTGGCCTGCATCAGTGATCAAAGCAAATCATCTTGTCTATACAACAAATCAGCTAATTGTACTCTAAACTTGTACTGAGGGCAGAGTCCAACTGTCACCTCCTCGTGGTGCCCTCTGGATGATCTAATGACAGCAGCATTTCTTTATTCCCATCATGGAGACAAATTTCAGTGATTGTACCTATGCTACCATGTACAGGGCAGCCGATACGACTCTTGATTTGGAAATGTCGAGTTGAGAAATGAGCAAATCATTCTATCCATTACAAGAAATATTAATATCATCCAATGTAATTTAAATGGTATCGTTACTCCAGCAAGCAAAGAAAAAATAAATGAACTATTACTACTAGCTGACAAATATGATGCTGATATTATCTGCATCCAGGAAACTAAACTTCGACAAACCAGCAGACTAAATATTAAAAACAATGACATCATACGACAAGATAGGCCTACTGACCAAAATGGATGAGGACTTCTGACACGAATCCGAAACTTGTCATATAAAGTTGTTGAACATAGTAGCAGAAGGAACTGAAATACAAGGAATCCAAATACTGGAACCAAGTAAAAAGCCATTAAACATATTCAATTGTTATCATCCTCCTGGCAGACCTGGACCAAATCTTTCCAGCCTATCTCATCTCATTGAAGAAAACTCCATTATCTTACTAAGAGACATGAATAGCAAACACCTGTTATGGGGCTCTAAGGAAATAAACCCAAGAGGAGAAAACCTGAATAATTTCTTAGATGAAACAGGACTAATAACTCTCAACAGTGGAGAACCCACTTATTTGTATCATTCTTATGATACAAAAGATGCCCAAGATATTACTGCGGTGTCTCCAGATCTTCATGACAAATCAATCTGAACCCAAAAATGATTAGACCCACCCAAAAAAGAAAATAGCATTGGAACTTCCAGAAGGCAAACTGGGAGAAATACAAAGAGGAAGTAAGTAAAATGCTGAAAGATCACACATACCATGATGACTTAGACAAAGACTACATAACTTGGAAGAATATTTATTGGAAGCTCTCCAGAAACCAGGATCGAGTACAACAAGATAAATGCCGAAATTAAACAAAAATATAATATATTACAAAGAACTAGGTGGCAAGAATTTTGCCACAACTTAAATCCAAACACTTCCAGATACCAAACTTTGGAAACTGACTGCTAATTTACAAAGAGAACTACCAAGTGCAAGTGAGACTAACATGCTAAAAGATCCAGATGGAAATATCAAAATTAGAGACAGGGAGATCGCAAATACCTTGGCCTTTCATTTTCAAAATATAAGCAAACTAGAGATGGTACTTGGAAATATCATCAAATATCAAAAACAGGCTTGACAGCAGAAAAACGCTGCAAATTTCCCAAAATATAAACACAAATTATTCTGGGATCCATTTACAATCTCTGAATTCAGAGATGCCTTGAAGAGACTAGATATAAATAAATCATTTGGACCAGATAATATACAAGGAATATCTTCCTTCCCTAGCCCTAGATTGGCTACTTCGCCAATACGACAATAGCCTAAAACAAGGAAAGCCTCCAAAAGACTAGAAGACAGCCACAATTATACCAATCTTAAAACCTAACAAACCTCAAGACCAATCAGGAAGTTATAGACCAATTTGAATTACTAAACAAAAATAGTATACTACCACATTTTTAGTCTGCCTTCAACTGTCAGCTTTTCTACTTAACCTGTACAATTCAAGATAACTTCCAGACCAAGCCTACCAAATCCACAATTTCAGCTTTTATAGATTTTAGCAATGCATTTGACAAGGTGTGGAGGCAGAAACTCTTTTCCAAAATTTGTCATATTGGAATAGAAGGGAAAGTTCTAAATTGGATTTATGACTTTCTAAGAAATAGAACAATTCGAGTTAGAATAAATAATACATTTTTCAAGAAAGTGAAAATAAGACAATGACTCCCTCAAGGCAGCATTTTAAGATCACTCCTTTTTTCCATGTACTTAAACAACTTAGATAAAAATATAAATAAAGAAACAGAGATAGCTATCTTTGCTGATGTTTTGGTCCTATTCTCAGCTCACAACAACCCCTAGAAACAGCAGGTCACTTAAACAAAGCAATTGAAAGTTTATCTACATACTGTGAAAACAAAAAAATCAAAATTAACCCTACTAAATTAGAAATTTGTGTATTTACCATTAATAAGCACCTCAGAAAGTGGAGACCAAAGATTAAGGTAAAGAGTCAACTAATTACATTTAATAAAAACCCCAAATACTTTGTAGTTACTCTAGATCCATAACCAAGCTTCAATAAACATATCAACAATGTTGCAGTCATAGCAAAAAGAACACTAAATATCATGAAAAGTATCTCAGGTAAAGAGTGGGGAACCAATTCTAAAACCATAATTAGTCACATACACCTCTATTATCCAACCCATAATGGAATATGCTTTGCCTATCTGGATGCAAACATCATAAACCAGTTTAGATAAGCTTATAAAAATTCAGAACAATGTGGACTAAGGAATACAATTCCTGGAAAAATAGCAGAATTCAAATCCAACCTTGTTCCTTTAAAAATTAGATGGCAAGCAAATCCTGCTAAATTTGTAGAAAAAGAGCCAACCTTGCACATCATAGAACAAGTGAACTTTAAAAATTGGCAACCAACAAACAGAATAAAGAAAAAACCAACAATGCATGAAATCATGGAAAATAAAATTCCCTTGGATTGTCCAAATAAAATAGCCAGTTACCCAGCATTTCCTCCAAATCAAGACAGGAAAAATATAGTTATCAATTTGGAAATAGGGAAACATGAGAAAAAAGCCTAGAAACCCTGAAATCTTGAGAGATCATTAGCTCTTTCAAAAATAATGGATATGGACCTGACTCAATAAAGATCTACACAGAGGGCTCCAAAAATCCAAATGGCAATTCTGGGAGTGGAGTACTCATCTATGGCTCTCAAAATATAGAACTAAAAACAGCTAACAGTATTGGATGCAACTCATACCATGCAGAATTAATAGCTATTAACACAGCACTGCAGTTTTCACAGATTCCTTAGCAGCCCTTCAATCTATTAAGAACTGCTACACTAGCCACCAAGAAATACTTATAGGCATAGTAAAAAACATAAATAAACTACATAAGGATTCCAAAATAATTTTCCAATGGATTCCATCCCATGTGGGATTAAAGGGAAATGAAACTTCAGGTGAAGTAGCAAAAATGGCTGAACATTAAGTGATACCACAGATTTCAATCTTTTTAAAACCACTCAAAAAGAAAACAAAAAGAACGATTCTCCATGACTCACCACTGGTATTCAGCAGAAAAGCCAGGAGCTACCATCAACTCCAAGTTTAATCATGTTGGAGGCTTAATGGATTTTTTACAACACTCAAAAAGAATTAAAATAGAATTTAATACTTCCTATATTTCGTCCTAGTCACTAGGACATCTACGGGGATTACAAAAACAATTAATGTAACATATACACAAATAACAAACAATACTAAGCCCAACCACGTGGGTGACACTAAAGTCCTATCTAGGTAGAGTGCCCTCTAAGGGCAGTAGTAGGTGGCCTGGAATGTAAGGTGGGAACTCTGGTGATGAGTGTTTCCCAAATCTTCGGAAGCTTAATGCAACCGTATTTATTGAGATTTGGTTGGTTTTTGAGAGCTGCTGCTGCTTCTAAGAAAAGTCTCTCTTTCTTGAATTTGCTGTGGTGGAGCATGGTCGTTTTCTTCCATGATACCCTGTGGGTGGTGTCCAAAACATGGTCAGCCAAGCCTGAATGGCCATAGTTGTGTTTGAAGATGTAAGACTTGTGTTCCTCTAGACGGATGGATGCTGATCTGCCATATGTTCATACATATGTTCCTGTAAGCTGGCGTACTTTGGACAGACAGGCAGATCAGCATCCATCCGTCTAGAGGAACACAAGTCTTACATCTTCAAACACAACTATGGCCATTCAGGCTTGGCTGACCATGTTTTGGACACCACCCACAGGGTATCATGGAAGAAAACCACCATGCTCCATCACAGCAAATTCAAGAAAGAGAGACTTTTCTTAGAAGCAGCAGCAGCTCTCAAAAACCAACCAAATCTCAATAAATACGATTGCATTAAGCTTCCGAAGATTTGGGAAACACTCATCACCAGAGTTCCCACCTTACATTCCAGGCCACCTACTACTTCCCTTAGAGGGCGCTCTATCTAGATAGGACTTTCGTGTCACCCACGTGGTTGGGCTTAGTATTGTTTGTTATTTGTGTATATGTTACATTAATTGTTTTTGTAATCCCCGTAGATGTCCTAGTGACTAGGACGAAATATAGGAAGTATTAAATTCTATTTTAATTCTTTTTGAGTGTTGTAAAAAATCCATTAAGCCTCCAACATGATGTCCTCACAGCACTTAAGCCTCTACACATGTATTCCAAGTTTAATCGCTGTGCCACTATCATGATCTCTTGCCTCGAGACCAATCAAGTTTAGCAATGGCATAAAAGTCTTCCCTATCTGCTAAATTGTATGAATATTTCCAAATGTGAACTTTATAACAACCCAGAAAAGGTGCTGTATAAAATACATGAATTTGACCTCTATGATCTGGTGTAATAATACCATGGGATAATAATAATAATAAAACTCTGCTATCAGATATCAGAAGAACCAAGAACTCTTCCATCCTGATAATACACCTTCCACCCTTTCCTTACAGTTGTGCTGAGAATTAACACCCATCCTATATCCTTTCTACATTATATTATACTCAGCAAGCATCAACTTTGCAACATGCAAGTAAGTCCATATTCAGCCCAAAACAGGTAAAACAGCCTGCCATCCTATTATTGATCCACTGTCTTCACCCTCAGTCCTCTCTAATGGAGAAACTTGTTAACTCTCAACTTTTTCACTGTTGAAATCCATAAGTATGAATTCTGGATTCCTAGCAGATCTTCTTGTCTACATCGCATATTGTGGAAACATTTAGAGGAACCTGTGCTCTTTACACTTGACATTTCTAGAACATTGGATAATGCCTCTCATAGAGGATTGCTTAGCAAATTACTATCTTATGGTCTCTTCTCTATCTGATTACAAAAGGTAATTGGGTAGTAGTTAAGTAATTGCAGAGGCTGTTCTGTTGATCATCCTTTCTCCTATACATAAATGACCTGTCACTGACCTCAAGTTCTGTCCATAGTTTTGTTGATGATAACATGCTCCATTTCTCCTACTTATTTTATAAACCATATAGAACATCTCAAATTTCAAGATCTTCTATAACCAGAGCACCTTAAAACACTGATCTCCATACCATCCTTTAACGGGTTGATAATAACCTAGGTCATAGATGGTGAACCTATGGCATGTCAGCGATTTACAGGTGATATCCTTTTATACGCTTATAAATTATTCAACTTTTTTTTTTATTATTATTACAATATTTACAAGTTAAATTTTGTTTTACACGAGAGAGAGCAGCTATGAAGACATGCATATGATTGGTGTGGTATCAACAAAAGATCACGTGATCCAAAGACAACCGACAATTGTTGAGTTGAAATGCTAATTCTCTTCAACCGAATTTCATAACATCTGAAACTGTCATAACAACATTCACTATATATTTCTTAGTTTTAACACATTCATGATGGGGGTGTCGTTTATCTTTCCGACGCAACTTCTCATTACCGGTGGGCTCAGTTCACACAAATTGTTAACCCTTGGTTGAATTTTATGGCTGCTTGTTTGCGTTTGAGATGGCAGGCAAACTCACACAGTCATTATATGACATGTTTCAATTCTTGGTAGAATTTTATTTGAAGTTAGCCTTTGTGATCTGTCATTTGCAAGAATTTCAAATGGAATAAAACAAACACTTATTTCGTGTAATTGAAAAATTGTACAATAGGTTTTAGTTAGATATTGTGTTTCTGGTGCAACATATAGTTTTGCTCGAGTCTATACAGCACAGTTTCTGTTGGAGGGGACTCCGGCTTACGTTGCCTTTCAACACACTAGTCACGAATGTTATCCTTGCAGTGTCTAGACAAGCACTTGTACCAAATGTTCAACCTGTGTTTCCTATCTTAGTAAAACCAAATCCAACGAGAACACAAGGCCAGAGAGTCAGGAAAGGACATTATGAAAATCCCTTGAAAAGGACATTAAGATTTCGCAAATGGAGTGAAAGATAAAAGTTGTTGTGGAGGCAAGCTTAATGATTGTGAGCAGATACATGGGGATAAAAGATAAACGTCATTGTGGGCAGATGAATGGGATTTTAGTGGAACTGTGCTAACATCCCCATTGATCTACTTATATCACCAACTCCGCTGACAAACCCATTGAAAAAAAGAACTTTAGAACTAACATTTTGCATGTTATTAAGAGCTAGTTCTTCAGAGCTAACATGTTCTCTTTAAGCATATGAAAGGGGGGTGTTAGTGCCATTCCACTGAAATCCCCATTCATCTGCCCACAATGACATTTATCTTTAATCCCCATTAATCTGCCGACGACAAACTACGACTACACGCACTCTCTGATTCCACGTGTGACGTAATCTGTTCCATTCACTAAGTGCATTGTGTAATGAGAGGAAAATGTAGCTTTTATCTTACTCCATTCATCATAACACCGAACACGAAGCTGACACCACAGATGTCACTTGTCCTGTCCAAATCCTCCCCTCCATATACCTAAAAATTTCACTAACTCATATCTGAAAACTATCTCTCACTCAGAACATTCCTGCACAAATTTATAATTTTAATTTGAAAATTATATATGTAAGAAAGGATCACAGTAGACATCTTTTAGTGCTCGAATACACATTTTCACCTGTTAATCACTTCTAAGCTAAAATGTGATGTAAACACTTCCTCATCTTCAAATCGCTGATGCATGTAATAGCCATGTAATTGCTCCTCAACAGATCGGTGCGCCATCATGACGTCAACTGGATGTAACTTCCATTTCTTCCCCCTGCTGGTGACGTCACATCCGGTTGTGAACAGAGACGAGGTGCCTACTCATGTATCAATGCATCAGCTGCAGTCACCCGTTGACTTCCATGTTAAAGAAACGACCATTGGAAAGCAAAGAGTCCCATTAAAGAAATTGATTAATTCAAAAACTAAGGATTATTCCCAATTCCAGTTAGTTGTGCTGTGACACAGAAAAGGTAAGATATTGTCTGTGATGCAATTTTTTGGAGGAATTAAAAACCGCCAATACATATCAATTAATTAATTTTGTATTATTTTTTCTCCTATTAAAAACTGCCCAGCAACTTGATTTGCAAATTTTTGGCACACGCTCATAAAAAGGTTTGCCACCACTGACCTAGGTCGTAATACTACCAAAACACAATCGTATCTTTTTTATTGCGAAAAAGATCTTAGTTCCCTTACTTGTGATAATACTCACCTCACTAGACATGACCAGAACTTGTTCTTCTTCTTGGACTAGCATTTCCTAGGAGTATAAATATTTTAGTGCTTGTTCTGACCAATCTGTAAAAAAAAAAAAAATATAGAAATGATTCTGAATGTGAGATTTATAGAAGAATTTTAACAACTGGATGTTCCAAGTAAGATTTGTGCAGGTATGCTTGGCAATAGGCTGAGAAAAATTGGGAACAAGAAATTTGGAGAACAACAAGCTAGTCCCAGGCCGAATAGGATTGTCAAGATGGGATTTTTACTTTAACACAAAAAAGTTGAGAAATTATAGAAATGTAACAAGGCTTTGTATTTAAGTTTTGTAGATCTGGAAAAGGCATATGGTAAAGTATCAAAAAAAAATGTTCACAGTAATATAATTATAATAATAAATAAATATAGCAACACAGTCATTTCTAGTCATCTACTAGAGGAGGTTTTTCTAAGCCTTTCAGGAGCCTGTTCCACAGTTAATCGATCTTTGGCATGGGCAGGTAGATTTTTTTCCTTCCAAGAAACTTTGGTGTTCAATCCCACATCTCATAATTGACCATAGAACTCACACTGTTACATACAATAATATGAGTGCTAAGACTTAAGGGCCATAGGTAGCAGTTTCATTTCCTGCTGTCTTCTGAAAAACTTTCAGTCATTGATAGCTTGGGCTCACTATCAGTGAAAGCTTGAAGGATGGAACTGACCGCCACCCATCTTCTAAAAGTTAGGACTAACTTTTTGACCGCAGAATAAAAGGCAAGCAGATTTATTTAAGTGTTATTAATATTTCAGTTTAGAATAAAATTGTTGATAAACTAGCAATACCATCTCCTATTGGACTATCACCTCCCCCAAATATTTTCATGAAAGTACATTCCTGGAAGTGATGTGCCTTTGAGTTGTATATAGATTTCCTTCAATTAATGTGAGTTTTTTTTTTCATGCATTTGATTATTAATATGTTTATTATTTATGACTCAGAATTTATAAAAATATGTTTTTGATAGATCACCAAAGCGAAAGGTTACAAATACATTCCTAACTCAGTGGTTAAAGAAACCTAAGGCTAACTTAGTACGTGATGATGCTGATTCCTTTTCTAATTCTCCAAAACGTCAGAAGCTTAAGGATGAAGATGATGTATAAAATATTGCTACCTCTTTGTAACAAAAAAAAAAAAAGGTTCGAAGAATTATTATTACTACTATTTTTTTTCTTTTTTTAAATTTATAAACAAAGACTTAACGAAAACTGTATTATCATAAATTTATTTCTTAAGTATAATAAGAATAACTGATGGTTATTTATGTTTTAAATTAGTTTTAATACAGACTGTAATTTAAAATCTAACAAATCTAAAAAGTTTCACTTTCTGTTTAAAATCTGGATAAATGTTTATATTGTAAATTTGAATCTTGACATAGATATGGTTGTGTTGAAACTTACAAAGATGTGAGAACCTGTAGTGAGAAATTTATAGACATGTTTGAACAACCATTGCTGTCTACCAGCACCCATAGAATCAAAATGTCATTAAATCAAAAAAAAAAAAAAAAAGGTCAGTGTAAGTTTGTGGAATGAAAGACTTGAGTTATCTGTGAGGAGGGAAAAAAACCTTGTTGCTCCATCTAATCAGGGAATGAATGCTAACAATCTCAGAAGTGCTTGAAAAGTAGAGATCAGGCCACATAAATTGTGTATATGTGATGGCACTTCCTTGGGCATTTAAATTTATATATAAAAACTGAAATAATTCTGTTTAGGTTGATGCTGATTTTTTTTTTTTTTCTTTATAAATTTTTAGCTTGTGTAAGCTATATCCTCAATACTTAAAAATGTTTCATTGCTTTATTGAAAATTTTAATGATTTTGGAAGGGGCTTAATTATTAGTTGCAGGGAATTGGTTCATTCCTATGCAGTAAAAATGGCATAATTGAGAAATAGCTTCAGCATTTTGGCAGTATAAATTGGCCATCAAGTAATGTTGTTTCTTGATTTAATGAATTAAGACGATGATTATGCAGCATAGATGAGATGAAAAGTGCAAATAATTCCTCGTAGTTGTGTTCATAACAAACTTGAATCTCATTATAATTCAGTGTTGTAAATGTTACATTTAGAAAATTTGGATTTAATTTTGCATACCCTGTTATAAATTTTTGCCTATATTAATAATTATTGAAGTTATTAGTGCATTTGCATCATTGGCATTTCCATTGCATAGTATAGTATCAACATATCTTCAACTGGAAAGGATTCCAGATGTTTCAAAAAATTCACTGATCACTGATTCTGGTCATCAGAATTTTGAAGACATATCGATATTGGAGTTTAAAGACATTTTTCATCCACATTTCATATGCATTCTCAGTATGAAAAGATTTGAACAAAAGTTCACACACACAGAAAATTCAACCATGTGACTTGATTATTTTTATAACACACACAACTACACTAGTATGGCTTTTAGTATTAATTAAACACTGCTGCTGTGCTCTGTAAGTGTTGTATTGTTTAATTTTTGTTTGTATATTTATGTGCACTCTTATTTCTTACTATGGATGCCTATGAAAAAGAGCAAAAAATTTTTAATAAATTGTTCACAACTATGCAAAAAGTTCCTTTTAACTATTTGTGTTTAGTTATTCTGTTTGTGTAACTCCCATCCACAAGTTTGTAAACCTATAATACATTAGTAACATGCGTGTCTTTGGGTTTCTTTTATTTATTTATTTTTTATAATTCAGAATCCTTCCCCTAGAGATTGAACAGGAACTTCTTCAAGCTTATGGTTTTTTTTTTTTTTTTTTTTTTTGCATAATATATTGTTTGTTTTTTTACAGTAATCATCTGTGTATATCTTGTTACTTAACCAAAAGTATTAATTTATTAATACACTCTAAATAAATAAAATCTTTTTCTCTTGGAAGACTCATCGATGAATAAGTTATTATTGTATATATTATTATATTATATGTTATTTCACTTCTGCCTTAAGTCAGAATTATGCATATACACATATGCTAATTTGGCTATAAATAAATATAATTGAAGGAACTTGAATTGAAGGTGAATGAAACAACTGTTCCTATGATGGAGAGTATTTTCATAACGTTTGAAAAGTAATGTCCTTGAAAGCTTCACATTGATGACATTCCTTATAATTTCAGGCATATATATATTCTGTCAGAGCCCTCCTTGCTCAGTCAATATAGGCCAGGCCCTTTAGTCAGAAAGACCTCGGTTTGATTCGCGTTAGTGACGTAACTTTGGTTTCTTTCTATGACAGGTGAATTAGCTGGTTTCATACAGAGGTAGGGGGTCTTTTCACCCAAAAACTTGGGTTTTTTGTGCCCCCCAGAACAGGGAAACCAGTCCCATGAAGACACATGAATTACAGTCATGAATATCGCCCGTAGGGGCTGTAGCAGAGGAGGGATGAACTGACTGCATTAATTCATTGTAAGCTGCTCATTAGGTTGGACTCAACCCCATCCCAAGGATGGGGTTGAGTCCAACCTAATTGATGGATGGGAAGGATAGGATATACATTCCATCTCTTGAATTGTTAGTGGAGCCTCGGAGTCAACTGCCACTCTGATATTTGCTTCTCTCTTATTCTCAAAATTTAGTGTTTTGACATTTTAAATTACTTGGTGATTCCTCACTATTTGCATGGAGGTGGTAGAATTTTCCTTCTGGAAAATTGGTTGTTTCAACCCACAAATAACTTTTAAAAAAAAAAAAAAATGAAAGTATTACTATGACTAAATAAATTTTCATGACTTGGCCTATTGTCTAACACACCTTCCATATGATGAGATCCAGAATACTACCAAAATGATCACCTATGGTTGAAGCTAAATATATTCTGGTTTTGAATTCATGATGAAATGATTAATTTTGGTATTAGCTCTGCTTAACAGAATCCATTATTACCAGTTATAAAAAAATTCAATATATATTGTTACGTCGTTTTTTTAAATATTTTACCTCTATTGTTCTCCTTGTGCCTACTGAGATCTGGCTTCTAAACTGACTTTCCAGGACCATTTCTCTCTTCGAGCTCTGACGAAATTTATTTGTTAATGCTACACCAGTCAGAACTCTAGGATAGAAATTCTTATCCAAAGAAACTTTCCCAGAATTCAAGTAATACCTTATATAGATTAAGTAGTTAGGTAGATTGAGTTCTCAGTATACAGTCATGAACTTGACAATCTTAAATTCCCCTTTTTTCCTCTAAACATAGGTTCTATATTTTCGTGAGTGGTAAAATTCAATCTCTTACTCAAACTCAGGTATACATGGGAAAACACATTTATTATTTATCTAAGAACATTACAATTTAAACAACACATATAATCAAGCAAATCAAGGTTAATACTAAAATACAAGTAAAGCAGGGTAATAATAATCAAACAGACAGGCTATTCAAACACACCAATGAGAATCTTATGTTCGTCTATATCACAAACATGGATGTTGGTATTGAACTAGATTACTGCTACTAACAACCCATACACATTTAACTTGGTCTAGACAACTTATGAATGTAGACTACCAGTCCAATTCGATTAACGTAACACAGGAAACTCAAAATTTCTCTCTCTTCACATAAAAGGGAAGATTTGTACATCACCACCTTGTTAGATGATTTCTCGATCCTTCTGTCTGTATTTTTGTTATAGATTGTCCCTCTGTACGATGGATTGCCGTCACGTTCTCGTCCCGAATTGGCCACTTGTTTCTTCTGGGCTTACAAACTTTTCGTGTCGTCGTTGCTTCTAACATGATTTACCTTCAAAGGAATCCTTTGCTGCTTTCTCATCAGTTAGATCCACACTGATAACACTGTGGTCATCTCGTGCTATGTTTTCTTCGATTCGCATCGCTCAGCAATGGGAAACATGCCACTTTGCTGTCTTCACACATCTTGTCGGGTATCAGGCATGCTGATCTGCTCGGGAACTTCGAGCAGGAGACCCACGGGGAGGGCACTTTCGACCGGGGAACACCAAGGAACCAGGAGAAAAAACATAACAGGCAGCAAAAAGGTGAGTCCCTCTCAATGATGTGAATCTGTTTTAACTCCATTATAGCGTCCTCTTTCCACACTCCAAACTTATCTATGATGCTCTTCCATTGTCACCGAGTGACGTCACTTCCTTGCTGTACGCGCATCACTTTTTTTCGGGGAACACGAATTTCTTGCTCCTTCCACGAATGCTTACTCATCGCTCATACGTCATCTTTGGTGGTCAAACTCAACCTTTGAACTTTCGTTTGCACAATGATACACGACTATACAATGCCATATTTTAACATTGATGTTAAAATGTGCCATGAATTAGGATTCGATCTATTTTAGACAATAACCTTAAACATGGTACAATTTAATATTATTTCCTACTTCGATTTCATTTTAATTTAAGATTCAACCCCTTTATATTTTAATTCCCTTTTAAGCAAAGTTAATATCTACGTCTTTACATATGTCTGCTTTGCCAAGAGTACAAGTGTGCTTTTGCTTGAATTTTTTCTCTTGTTAAATCTTGAATGGAGCAGTTCTATTCTTCATGAAGCCATCATTCAAGATCTAACAAAGGCATCTTCCTTTTTTTTTTTTTAAATTTTCCGTAGAAAATTTTTTCAACTTCTGGTTTTCCCTCTCCTCTCAGGAGATGACTCCTCCATCTTGATCTCCCAAAAGTAGACTCACGCCTGGCCCAGGATGCATATGTGCTCTGAGTGGACACTTGACATACATGAACATTACCTTACTCGTCCTGAATTCCTTGAGGTGCATCTGGGTAATTTGTCATTTTGTTGTGAGCCTTCTCAGATTTACTATTATTGCTAACTTGGCTATCTTCAACTGCCTCATTGGATTTTCCTTGTTTCACTCTAGCCAGTTGTTCATTCTCTGATCCTTCAGCTTGATCAGATTTCTGGTTCTCATGTGATAAGGTAAGCTCTTTTGAATTTGACTGAGTGCAATCCACATGGTTCTCTTTGTTCTCTTTCAACTTAACATCCTCTATGTTCTGGGGCCTACTTTTCAGAGAGATGTCTTCATTACTCTGATCTCTAAGGCTCTGGTATGTTGCCTTAGAATTTTCTTTCCCAGAGAAACTGATCCTTTTACTGGAATAATCGCATGAGAAACCATGTTTCCCTAGAAAATCCTCCCCTAAAATTAATCCTGCTCGAGAGAGTGAGTTCTTGTGCAGAATTTGGAAGTTATGCCAGGTATACAAGCCAAATGCTGACAATCTTATTCTTAGTCTTGCTGCTTTGGTGGCGTGGGTTGTGGGGGATATCCCTAAAAGTTCGACAGATTCTCTCATCCTCTTTATTCTTCCACTCGCACAAGCCCCCAGTTCCCTGAGACATTCCTCAGAAATAATGGAAACTTGGGAACCAGTGTTAAAGAGTGCTTCGAAATCCTGCTTTTTTTCGGGGAACACGAAAAATTCTTCCACTTACTACCATCTCAGGCAACCGTCCTTTGCCTTGCTGCCCATTCCTATCAGGTCTAGCACAGGTGGGAAGTCGCTTCAGGCTGATCCCTTGCTCTTGAGTTTCCTGGTGATACATAGCAGTCTCGGGCAACATGCCCTAACTTGTTGCATTTGTAGCACCTAGGAGGTTCTCGGCAGTAGCCTCTTCTACTTTCTCCATCCAGGGACAAAGGAGAGTTATTTTCACACCTGGCAGACAGCTCAGTCAACTTTCTCATCATTGTGTCCATCCTTTCTAACAGGCTGTTGCAATCTTTCTACTTCTCTCTCTCTCTCTCTCTCTGAACTATTTTTGTTATCCCCTCTTCTTGGGAGGAAAGAGATGCATGATTCTTGGGATATTCCAATGTCAATTGATTAATCACTGAGTCAAGACGTTCTATGAGCAGCTGATGAAACTTCTCTACCTCTGTCTGATCAAGGAGTGAACTTCGCTAAATTCACAGGCAGCAACACTACAGATTGACTCAGTCTTATTTCTTCCATTACCTCTCTGCACCTTCTGATGTTGAAAGTTTATTCTCTAAATCCAGAGTAAATTATTAAAAAAAGAGTGGCACACCAATTGGCAATTCCTATAGGTAGAGATGACCTGCTAATGCTTCTGCCTGATATCTCCACTTGGGCCTGGCTCTCACTGAAGAGACCTCAATAAAGGTCGAAACTAGTCTGGGTAGTGGCCCTTCCCTTAATGCATAACATTAGACATATCCGCAAGGAGATGTGTTTTGCATTATAGGAGATACTGAGATAGGAGTGTTGGTAGCTTGCTCCATCTTTGCAACGAGTTGCCCTGGTGTTGTACCACCTTAACCCAGTCCTGAAGATATTTTCAGGCGCAAACTTTGTTTGCTCACACTTGGATAAAGGATTAAACTAAATTTATTATTATCTCTGCACCTTCTGTTTCTCCTTCCTCTCCATTCCCTCCCTTGCTGGGTTGGAATTTCTACCCACATCTGTACTTTCCTTGATTATATTAACTGGGTTTGCTACAGCTGTGGGACAAATATCCCCAAGCAGCTGTTCCCTTTCTTTTACAGCCTCGAAACAATCCCTCAGAGTAGTTATCCACTTCCCAAATGCTGTTTCCCTCAGTTCTGGCTTTAGGTCAACTCTAAAATGCTGGAATATGGCCCATTCCAAGTGATCTTTCTCCTTGTCGGGCACATTTATAGTACTAACAAATGAGAGCAGCCTGTTGTAAAAGTCAGAGACACATTCTCCTTCCTTTTGCACTATCTTTTGGAGCTTCCAGAGGCTAGGTCCAACACTTTCCACCCTTGAAAACTGGGAAATGAGGATTTCCCTAAACCTCCGGTAATCTAAAGTCTCTTTTAGGAGTGGCGAGGAGTAAAAGAAACTCTTTGCTCTTTCTGCTAGCTTACTGCGAAGCAGGATAAGCAGCTGGAAGTCACTCCATTGCCCAATCTTCGTAAGCTCTTCTATGTAGTCAAAAAAGGCCCTCACTTCATCAGAGAACAGAAAAAATCTGCTGGGGTTTATGCTTTTAAAAAATTCTGAGTCGCTCAGATCCAAACTAGATGGAAGAGACATTCTTGTACACTTGGCTTATACTCTTTATATAAAGATTAAACTTCAAAGTTCCCTCCCTTTTTTTCTTTTTCCAAAATGTCCTGATTGCTGAGTATGAGACCGAAGACCAACTCACGGTATTTGATCCAGTTCTTTTATTTCTTTGGATCAAACACATCCTGTCGGCTGCAGCATTGTTACGTCGTTATTTTCTTAATTATTTTACCTCTATTGTTCTCCTTATGCCTACTCAGATCTAGCTTCTAAACTTACTTTAGGGGCCGTTTCTCTCTTCGAGCTCTGACAAAATTTATTTGTTAATGCTGCGCCATCTCTAGGATAGAAATTCTTATCCAAAGAAACTTTCCCAGAATTCAAGTAATACCTTATATAGATTAAGTAGTTAGGTAGATTGAGTTCTCAGTATACAGTCATGGCCTTGACAATTTTAAATTCCCCTTTTTTCCCTCTAAACATAGGTTTGATATATTTTTGTGAGTGGTAAAATTCAATCTCTTACTCAGACAAACTAAGGTATACATGGGAAAACGTTTATTATTTATCTAAGAACATTACAATTTAAACAACACATATAATCAAGGTTACTACTAAAATACAAGTAGAGCAGGGTAATAATAATCAAATAGACAGGCCATTCAAACACACTCATGAGAATCTTATGTTCATCTATATCACAAACATGGATTTCAGTATTAAACCAGATTACTGCCACTAACGACCCATCACATTAAACTTGGTCTAGACGACTTATGAATGTAGACTACCAGTCCAATTCGATTAACATAACACAGGAACCTGTCTCAAAATCTCTCTCTCTTCTTTCTAAACTCTGTCCATTTTTCACCTTTGTCACCAATAGATAACACACAAAAGGGAAGATTTGTACATTACCACCTTGTTAGATGATTTCTCGATCATTCTGTCTGTTCTTTATTATAGATTGTCCCTCTGCGTGATGGATTGCCGTCATGTGCTCGTCCCGAATTCGCCATTTGTTTCTTCTGGGCTTACGAACTTTTCGCATCATTGCTTCTAACATGATTTACCTTCAAAGGAATCCTTTGCTGCTTTCCCCTCAGTTAGATCTACACCGATGGCCTAAAACTCAAACACTGCCGTCATCTGGTGCTATATTTTCTTTGATTCGCATCGCT
The DNA here is from genome assembly GCF_054136105.1 of Typopeltis vanoorti. NCBI lineage: Eukaryota > Metazoa > Arthropoda > Arachnida > Uropygi > Thelyphonidae > Typopeltis > Typopeltis vanoorti. The sequence continues at coordinate 190,728,451 of NC_143549.1, read as the reverse complement.
CAGTAATGGGAAACATGCTGCTGCTTTGCCGTTTTCACGTCTTGTCGGGTATCAGGAATGCTGATCTGCTCAGGAACTTCGAGCAGGAGACCCACGGGGAGGGCACATGCGACCGGGGAACACCACAGGAACCAGGAGAAAAAACGTAAACGCCATCAAAAAGGTGAGTCCCTCTCAAAGAACCGTTTTAAACCCCCATTATAGCACCCTCTTTCCAAGTCCAAACTTGTCCACGACGCTCTCCCATTTGCTGTCACCGAGTGACGTCACCTCCTTGCTGTATGCGCATCACTTTTTTCGGGGAACGCGAATATCTTGTGCCTTTCACGAATGCCTAGTCAAATTGCAATCTTTGAACTTTTTGCATGATGTTACACAACTTTATACATGGCATATTTTAACATTGATGGTTTTGACAAATTAAGATTCGATCTATTTTAGACAAGAACCTTAAACATGGTACAATTTAATATTTATTTCCTACTTCGATTTCATTTTAATTTAAGATTCAACCTCTTCTTTTATATTTTATTCTTTTTTAAGCAAAGTTAATATCTGCATCTTTACATATGTCTGCTTTTGCCAAGAGTACAAGTGTGGTTTTGCTTGTTTTTTTTCTCTTGTTAAATCTTGAATGGAGCAGTTCTATTCTTGATAAAGCCATCATTCAAGATCTAACAATATCCCATAATCCAAGAAATTAACAAAAAAATATGCATTCATTTTGGACTTTTCAAGGGCAGTCTTTTGCCCTTTGCATACTAAAGAATATTTGTTATGTGTACATATCCAGCCTGTGTATAAATTAAATCTTTGATTTGAATTTAAAACCTAGTTTTCAACCTTTAGGACTGCCACTTGTCTATGACTCAATTATTACGGACATGAGTGGAGCAAAATAATAGAAGCATGCAGAGAACTGATTCCAATAATCTGTCCTTTCTTTTTTGCTTACAGTGACATTACTCTTAAATGTGTTTATGTATGTAATTCACAGACACGTTAAACGTTCACTTGTTTAATGTATGCACAATAAAGAGTAAGTTAGCGAGTTCAGGTTTCATCCAGGGAAAGGGCAGTTCTTTTCCTCTGAAAAAACGTAGGTTTTTATCCTGCAAGCTTCCCAGAGAGCGCAGGCTTTTGACAATTGTAGCAGACTGCAGTTTAAATGATTGCCCTCAAGACTAATACGTTGTGTGTTAAGCATGTACTTTGATAGCCATTTTGCATATTTAATATTTTTTTCCCCAGGAGAGAAACTGCCACCTCCATAAGACAACTTTAATGCGCTTTCACTTCCGATGCTCTTATACAAGTTCTTCAATATCCTGCAGGGGTCAGAACTCATCTTTCCTACCAAAATGCAAACACAGTATTATCTTTTTGCTTACTCCATGGAAGAGCTTAATTGGCAATGACAGACATAAAGCCTGATATGCTAAGCTTCATGTACACTCAGTTGTACCTGGGAGAAAAAATAAATTAGACTTCGAAGGAATTATCATAGGTTGCCTTATCTGTGGTCTATATGTTTATGACATTGCTTAAAAGACTATTATCCAAAGTATAAAGTAGTTCCTTGGTTAATACCAAGGAGCTAATGCTACTTGAACTTGTGTGAGGAAACATCATCAGGAGTCACAAGATTCAGTTTAGCAGAATACTACCTAAAGAAAAGTAAGGGTCTCTATTTCTACAGAAGAATAGCTATTCAAGCCAAATACAACATAGCATCAATTGCAGAAACTACACTGTAAAGAACATTGTGAGCAGTCCACACAATTCCATATCACAAACTTTCAAGCACAGAGCATTGATATTTCACAATATGGATTCAAGAATCACTACATCCATTTTTCAATTGACTGTCTCTTATGTCCAAGTGGTTTATGATTGTAAATGTGAAATTTGGTGTTGGAAGTGTGATAACTTGGATACCTTAGTGCACAGAAGGATGAATGTCCATGGAGGCAAAATGACGAATAACTACTTTCTGCATTGTGATAGTTTAATGAACAGATCAGCATCCTTCTACAACTGGTATTATGACATGGTTTGAGTTAAATGATGTGACACTTAACTGGCTTGCACGGAATCCTGACTGAACCCAATGTAACTTTTGAGATGAATGTCAGATACAGAATAGGCCAAGCCAACACTTTCAGGATAATAGACATATTGTTGCAAAGAGTATGTCTATTAAGGATCATCTTCCTCTTGAGCTTTGACATAATCACTAGCCTGCTATGACTAACTTGTGAGTGTATGACTTGGCTTTATGCAAACATAATTAATGCTGCATACAAAGGTGCAATCTCAGTCAAGAAAGCTTGGAAGATAATACTAAGGGATCAAAGAATGCTCAGAAAGATGGTGCAAGTCATAGGAGTGGAAATCATAAACCAGAAGTTCAAAATGTACCTTCAGGTTAGTATTAGGTTATTGTTAGGCTCATGTAATAATCTTCTCTTTGTAATTTGTCATCTCAACCAATTTGTGTATGATCTATTTTGGAAGGAAACGATTGATCTCTACATGAACTGGCAAACTCATCTTCATTCAAAAATTTCATTGCCAAACAATTGCTAAGACTTTTACTAAAAGTATAAATATTTCTTAAACTTTTAATAAGAACCCAGTATTCCTATGGATTCAGAAACGCCTGTCCCCCCCCCCCAAAAGTCTTGCAGGATGAGTGATACCTCTTCAAGGACATCCTGACATGTTTTAGAAATCCAGTACTTTCATTCACTTTTGAGAGTACAATAAGTACACAGGTTGGCTGTCAAATAATGTGGAGTCTTCCTGGCACAATCTTGCCACCAGATCATGCTTGGGTGAAGTTTGTGTAATGTTATGGCATGGAGATGATAATATTCCCACCTTATATCCAAGCCATGTTTTTTTCCCAAACAGTGTGCCAGGGTGGTCCAAGAAAAGAAATCAGCTTATAAGTGGTTTGAGGTGTCCAGCTTCATTCACAGTCTATGCTGAAGCTCATAATGCTTGCAAAACCAGAATTAAAAAAGACTATCCAGTTTTAATAGGTCTCAACATAGAAAACTTATCACCTGTACCTTCTGTTCCCTCACTACATGATGTTGGTCATAACATCTATGCTTCCATCTCCCTCTGTTGTCTAAATGGTTGCATTTGGATAAGGCTGACCTGGGATTATTCTCATCCAACTTCTGCATTAATGACTAAGGTAAATCACCTCCTTTGTCTGGAACATTGGGCATGCATCCTGTAACTTGGTAGAATGACAAGTATCTTGAAAAACTTAGATACCCAGGGCCGGTGGAAGCGGGCATGCGGGCGCCACTATAAAGGGGGTGCTGGGGCACGGGTTCATTTTTAAGAAACAAAAAATTCTTAGAATGATCAATATTAAAATAAATAAGGCCGGATACACCGAATAAAATTTTTCAAAAAATAGTATATTGCCGGCTGTTTATAAATTTGCAGCAAGAGCAGGCTAAATGCTTGCCTCCAGAATCTAAAGTGAAACGGTGAATGGTTTTTATGTGCAGAAACGAATTTTCGTACAAAACATTTGTTGCTACGTAACCAGTCATATGGTACTGTAAAAACTCGATTGCAGCTTAAATACTCCAAAGCACATTACATTCGATTGTTTACTTAGGTTAAGTCCCATGTGAATATTGTAAAAATAAACTTTGTTTGTCTCTGTATATTTTGTTTTACATGTTATTGTAAATAACACTCTGGAAGTTAACTGTATATTAAGAATATGTTAGTGTTAAAAACAAAGGTAATGTTTAATCGCCGAAGCTGCATGTAATAGATCTACATGGCAGCATTAGAAAGATTGTTATTAAAATTTGTTTGTATGAGAAAGGCTTGCAGGCTCTAAGTGTAAACATCTGCTAAGTCAGTCAGAAAGGTTCATACAACTTTCCGATGGCCGACAACTTACAATTAAAAGAAAGCGGAGGAGAACAAAAGGTGTGCCGAACTTGAAACTTAAGATGAAAGAATCATACTGATTCTTTGGGGGTTGCCAAACTTTATGCAAGGTCTCAGAGGAGGTATAATAAAAAGGGACTGAAGCAAGCAGAAGGTGCTGCACGGATCCAGAGATTCCTGCAGAAGTAGGGGGAGGCGGTTCCAGAGACGTCCACAGAGAGAGACAGGAGAGGCTGCCTGGTTCCAGACATTGCTAAAGCTGCCCTGTCCCAGACATCGTCAGAGAGCATCCCAGATCCAGACGTTGGTTGAGAGAGGAGTTTTCCGCTTCCAGAAAGGAGATTCTCGGTTCGAGACGTTGCTAGAGAGAAACGACTTCTAGGCAACAGGGCTTTCAAATTGCTGAAAGGAGAAGTCCCAAACGCCGTAGAAGAGAAAAGTTTCCAGTCCAGAAGGATCCTGATTGACAGTTTCATTTTTCTTGGAGGCGTCATTTGCAATTTCTTAGAGGTGGCAATTCACGCTACTTGAGATGGCAGTCGTCCAGGCATTTTCGACGAGCCCAAGTAGAGGAGAAAAGGCGAGGCAAATTTCCCGAAGTACCTTCGCTCATAAGTTTTTCTTTTCGCCGTGGGAGAATAACATTTTTCCGGAACTGTACAAGTCAAGCTACATTCCTAATTGATATAGCCGAAGCCAAAATTCCAGATGAAGATCTGAGATAAAAGAATTGCCATAGAACTTTAGTGAAAGACTTTTGACTAATTGTGAGATACGGAGCGTTTGTAAGTTCAAAACTTTTATATAATTCCTCTTGTAGTTGTATTAGAAAGACTTTATGTTTAATAAGGTTAAGAAGTGTCCTTAAGAGAATCAATTGGCATGTTAGAAGTTGATATCAAATTTGTAAAGATAACTTAACAGAGAGATTTAGGTAACCTCTTTGCGAGTAAGCTTGGAGTTTTTAATAAGTAAAATTTGGAAACTGAGAGTAGATAACGTTTTGTGTTAAAGGAAGTATTTTAAAGTTGAAGAAAAATGGTTCTAAATTTTGCTAAAGAGTTTTTATAGAAGGATAGAGAAAGCAATCTCCATAATGTTTAAATTCGTGTACATTTCATAGTAATGTAAATAAATGTTATTTGACTTTCTTGTAAACATAGCACGTAATAATATAAACAAGAGAGAGATTCTGAGAGAAAGAAGGGGCGCACAGCTACATTGGAATAAAGGAGTATAAATTAAAGAAAAAAGACATCAGAAGTAATTAATAGGAATTACAAGTATACAAAGTTAAAATAATAAAATTTTACAATGTCGCAGTAATGACAGGATAGCAACAGTAGATTTATAACAGTACGCATCTCAATAGGCTACTGACAGTAGCGCAGTGCGGACTATTGTTTCGTCTCTGTGTCGCGTTATGTAATAATTTCTTGTGGGTATAAAACAGAAATGGAATCAAAAATTAAAAAAGTTATCTGGTGCACAAAATCGTAAGCGTCATGCTGCGAAAGAAGCAGATATTAAGAAACAAACTGGGGCTCTTAATAAATTTGTTAAAATATTCTAATGCAGATTGTAACCAACTCGATACATCAGAAATCAGAGTTGATTCAGGAGTTAAGTGAAAAACAGTTAGAAGAAGATTTAGTTGTAGTTGACCAGGAAACTAACACATTGTTAGTCTCTGTAAATTTAGAAGATCCAGGTGAATGGAGAAATATTGATGAAAAATTACGAGTTGTTTTAATTGAAATGGGACCTGTTCAAAAGAAAAATATAATATATCCCAGAGATACATATGGTCGTAAATTTGGCGACACGTATTATAATAGAAAAATGGAAAACGGGGAGCTCGTGCCAAGAACATGGCTCATTTGTTTCGAAACTTTAAATTCTGATTTTTGCTGCAAACTTTTCGCCCCTACTGAATCAAGTAGTCTTGTAGAAGGTTATAACAATTGGAGAAATGTAAGTACAACTTTGCATAGACATGAGACTAGTTTAGCTCACATGAAAAATTTCTTAAAATGGAAAGAACTTGATAAAACTTTAAAAAACAAAACTACTATTGATTGCCAGATTCAAAGCATGTATGAAATGGAAAAGAAACATTGGACGAGTGTTTTAAAACGCGATTGAAATTATAAAATTCCTTGGTAGCCAAAATTTAGCTTTTCGCAGATCATCTGATAAATTATATGAAAGGAATAACGGCAATTTTTTAAAATTAGTCGAACTGTTTGCGAAGTTTGATCCCGTTATGGAAAATCATGTTGAAAGGGCCCTACAAGGAAACAATAGAGTACACTATTTGAGTAAAGACAGTCAAAATGAAATATTGAAAACTAAGTAATGCAATCAGGGATACAATTTTATTATCAATTCGAAAATCTAAATATTATTCCGTAATTTTAGACTGCACACCTGATGCAAATAAAACACAAAAAATTACCATTATTATTCACTTTGTTTCCTATGACAATGGAATTATCAAGATCGGGGAAAACTTTTTAGGTTTTGCAGATATATCAGATTCCACAGGATGTGGTTTATGTGGAACAACTGGAAAAATGGAATATTCCCATTGAAGACATGCGAGGTCAAGGGTATGACGGGCAAATATGAAAGGGAAAAAATATGGGCTCAAAAATTTGCTTTTGAACAAAAATCCTCTAGCTTTTTACGTGCCATGTGCTGTTCATGCTCTAAATTTAATCATTAACGATGCTGCCAAAGTGAATGCAGATACAATTAGTTTCTTTGCAATTATTCAAGAAATATATAATTTCTTTTCATTCTCTTACAAACGTTGGGCAATCCTTTTAAATTTCGTAAAAAATTTAACATTGAAACAGCCATCAGAAACGCGATGGGAAAGTAAAATTAATGCAATCCGCCCTCTACGATATCAGTTAGGAGAAATTTATGATGCACTTTTTGAAATTTTAAATAATGAAACTTTTAATAAAGAAACTCAGCATGAAGCACAAACATTATGTGCTAAAATAAAGGACTACAAATTTATTTGCTCTCTTATAACTGGGCATGATTTACTTAACAGAATAAACCCTGTGAGTAAAATGCTCCAAGACAAAAATATGAACAATACACTTGCTTTAGAATCTATCGAAAACTTAAAAATATTCTTACAAGAGTATCGATCAGATACAAATTTTAAAGAAGTTCTAAAAACGGTAAAAGAACTGAGTGAAGAGGTGGATGGAGAACAAGAATTTAAAACTGGTACGAAAGTTCGACGACGAAAGAAGACACGACAATTTGACTATGAGCATCATGACCAAACGCCAAAATCGAGAGAAGATAAGTTTGGAGTGAATGGGTTTTATACACTTATAGACGTTGCAATGTGTTCGTTAATATAACGTTTTTAACAACTAAAAACATATAATTTCAATTTCTTGTATATAGATTACTACAAATTAATAACGAAGATTTACGAAAAAATTGTGACGATTTAGAGATTCTCTTGAAGGACTGCCACAAAAACGTAAATGCAATAGAACTATATGACGAGTTATGTGCTTTCCGGGATATTTTTCGGAAGGATAATTTAAATATTCCAAAGCCCTTTCGATATTCTTAATTTTATTGTGTCCAATAATTTATCTTTCCCTAACTTTTTAATTGCTTTAAGAATACTATTAACCTTACCTGGTAGCGTAGCGAGCGGTGAACGTTCCTTTTCCAAGTTGAAATTGATTTCAACCTACTTAAGAACAAGTATGTCACAAAAACTTGTTAGTTTGGCGTTAATGCTATTGAAAATGATATGTGTGTGGAATTAAACGTTAAGACCATTATTTCTAATTTGGTGTTATTCTGTAAAGATGCCATTTTTTGAATACTTATATTAAATGTTCTAGTTATTTCTGAATTATTTTCTCATCTATTTTGAGTTTCTTTTATTTTTCTAAAAGATAGTTCCACTTATAAAAATGATTAAAAAAATTTTACAAGTTGCTAAGAATTTAGTAACTTGTAAAATGCAAGAATTTTTTAAACTTTAGTTGGAATAAATTTAAACTTTAATTAAAATTGAGAGCCTGTGTAGCTCAGTGGATGTGGCGTTTGCCAACCACCGCACTTGGCGGCACGAAGGAAGACTTGGTTTCGAGTCTAGTCGGCGACTAGAGGAAATTTTTCTAAGCCTTTTTTCGACCGGTTCCCGAGTTAGTCGATCTCTGGCACGGGCAAGCAGGTTTTTCCTCCCGGAAACTCGGGTTTTTCGTCCTGTAAACTCAAGAAAATCGACCGTAGAACCCACATTATTTCAGACATTAAATATATTGTGTTAGGGTAAGGGACCACGAGATGGCGGCACATTTGAGCCGTCTCTCTTCACTGAGTACCGCTTAATTAGTGATAGCCTTGGGCCATCTATCTCTGATTGGTACCAGTGGAGATTGAACTACCCACTCAGTCTCCAAAAGTTAGATAGGGCTAAATGGCCTCGCCTACTCCCGTATACGGGGAATAAAAAAGCGTTAGCTGATTTTGATTTTTTTTTTATTTTTTTAAATTCATTTTAATTTTGTTAGCGATTCGGGTCGGTGAGAAGGCTATAATCCCTGTATTATCATTATATTCAACGATTAAAGTGAAGTGGCTTTATCAAAATTTGCTTTAACTTTTAAGAATTTTTTTGAATATTCGGGTTTTTAATGATTATCCTGCCTAGTCAACACCCCCGGTTTGTTACATTTAGCGAACCAACGTGTGGCTGTTCTGTCAAAATTTATTTAAGAAATTTCAAATAATTTAAATTTTTATTAAGAAATGTCTATCGTTACAGGGATGCTTAGATAGACATTGCATGCCGGCGGCAAAGACCCTAGCGCCGGCTCTGTAGATACCGAAAGATATATGATCCTGATGGAATCCTGCTAGGTGTGCCCATGAATTAACACCTATTCCAAATAGCCTTATACACTATATATGTATTTATCTATCAACCATCCTACAGCATGCAAAGTAAGCCCTCATACAGTGAATTAAAATAAAAGATAAAAAAACAGGCTACTATCCAGCTAGCAAGATGACCATCAATATGGATTTTGCCAATCAAGAACCACAGTAGATTTGGCCTACATCACTTGCCTCTCAAACAAGTTTTGAGAAACTTTAGATTTTCATACGTAACAGGTTGCAATAGCTAAACCTTATCAAATGTCTTGAAAATGTCAGGGCATTTGATAGGGTCTTGCACTGAGGGCTTCTCAGCAAATTGCCATATCTTAAGATCAGCACAGAACCTGTAACTCGGCATAGACTAGCCATTTGGTTGGGAAGACTAGGATCGAAACTAGTTTGAGGTGAGAACCTTTATCAGGTCACTTACAGTGAATGGCAAGTTAGCTGGTCTCATACAGAGTTAGAGGGTTTTTTCCTTCCAGAAATTCGTGTTTTTCAACCCTCAGAACAGGCAAACCATCCTTGTGAATGCAAATAGTCAAATACTTGGCGTTAGGAGATGCAGCAGAGCAGCGATGTGCCAGCTGCATTAAATGAATTTGTCATGATCCCCAATTAGGAGACTACCCATCCTAAGGAATGGATGGATGGAAAAGGTCATCATTCCTCTCACTTTAATTGGATTGGCAGTTTACTCTCGGTCACTCACTGTAATGGTCTCTTCGCATTATCCTGTTAATTCAGGTCATGCTATATCCCCCCCCTCCTCATATACAGTAGCAAACAAATTAATCTGAACACTCGCATTTTAAAGAAAATTTTTCATTTTGCAAGAAAATAAGTACAAAAATTAAAATCCAAATTTATTTAATTTATATGTGCTCCTCTATTCCTAATAAGTTAGTTAATGCTTAGGCATTGACTGTACCAACGTAGAACACCTTTTTCTTATTTTTGCATCTCGAAGCCATACTTTTATAATGAATTGTATTAAGTTATCCTTTGATCACAATTTAATTTTCCAAGTCTCTCAATTATGGCCCACAAATTTTCTACTTGGTTAATGGCAGAAGAGTCACCTGGTCACCGAAGCAATTGGATGGTATTTTTCAGTAACTCACTTTTTCTTTTCTTTGAATTTTTATTATTTATTTATTTATTTTTATTTATTTTGTAGTGATGAGGATTTATTCTGTTAGCAGATGAGGTTTTTGTCTTTCTGGATCTGTGGCACCACTCTTTTCTCCAATATTTTTATGTATTGATCACTTTTCAACAGGCACGAGTGCCTGGACCATCATGTATAAAACAACTGCAAGATCTTTTTAGCTTTAGCAGAAGTCTTTCTCAGCCGCTGATTTGCGAACATAGTCGCTCTCCTTATACAAACAAATGGCTCTCATCTGAAAATATGTCCTTTTTCACCGGTCTCCAATGTTTGTATACTTTTGCCCACTGGCGCCTCTTTTTCTGCATTGCATTCGTTAACTTTCTTATTTGGTCTATGGGCAGACCTTGCTTCCAACAATCTTTGACGGATTATCATGACAGAAACATTAATCTTCCCAGCTGTCAGCCTGGGAAGATTAATGTTTCTTTTTAATGCCTCTTTTTAAGTCTACAGCAATCGGACTCATTTTGCTTTTTCTAATTAGTAAACGATCTTAAGTGTAGTTTTCCTTTTCTGTTAAGAGAAAAAGTGTCTTCCTAAACCTCTTTAAAATTACATTAACAGTACCCAAATGGACACTGCACTCATTGGCAATTTGTCTTTGCGTTAATGGATGTGTGCTGAGAAAGAGTACATATTCTACAAAATTGATACATCTTTCTTGAAGATGTATCAATTTTGTAGCTACAGAACATGAATACACTACTAATGCCAACTTATTTACACTGTTAAAAACGTAGAAAATTTGATAAACATCGTAGAGACAGTTAAAAAACGCAGCACTCAACCAAAATAGTGAAGTAAAACCGAAACCAGGACAAACAAAAACCAAAAAATCTACAAAAATCCGGCTTTTTCGGATTAATTTGTTCGCTACTGTACATCAATGAGCCAAAACATGACCACTAGCATGATGAGCTGCTATTGGTCAAGATAACTGCTTTGACCCATCTTGCCATTGACTCAACTAGACCACATAGGCATTTTGGAGCAATTGTACAGAATTACGTCCTTGATGTGGGCAAGGAATTGGCAGATGCTGTATCCCACAAGTGTTCAATGGGATTGAAATCAGAATTAAGCAGACAGAAAACAGATGGTGTAATTGCATTGCTCTTTGAACCATGCTTGTAAACTGTGAGCCTTGTGGAATGGGAGTGTCATCGTGATGAATTGGTCCTAATCCATCGGACCACATTGTCACCACACTGGGCAATATCTAGTTCGAAACTATTCCCAGGTAAGAATTAGTGGTCAAATGTGTTAATTAGGAATGAGAGGGCTGAGCGACGGCAAGGCCTGTTTCCTGCCAATTGCCCATGAGTATATAAATGATCTACTTTTACTGATCTCAAACTATATTTGCTATTTTGCTGATGAGAGTACTCTACTCATCCTACTCATATGATAAACTTTCGATGGCTCAAGCTTCACTATATATATGATCAACAGAGCTCACACCATCCAGCAATAGGACAATCATAACATCATCTTCAATGCTTCCAAAGCACAGTTTTACCTTTCATTTTTTACTGCGAAAAAGTCTTTCCTGTCATAATCATGTTACTTTTACTGTATCTTCAGCTTCCAGGAAACTTGAAATCCTATTAATTACCTTACTCCTCTCCTGCTCAGTTGCTTATCTGTACAAATCTGAAGTCTTCCCCACTTAGAATGCTCTCACATTTGAGGTGAGGCACCTAATATCTAAGAATTCTTGATGCAGTTCAGAGGAGATTGGTTGTTTTTTGATGAAATTTCTCATACAGAAATATGAGAGCAACAGGTTCAGCAAGAACTAAAACTAAGCTTCCCCTCACATTTCTTCTAACTACAGGAACATAGCTTTCCAATGTTCTTTTACAGTTGAACTGTAGATTCACTGAACTTGTTGCTCTCAGCCTTCTGTTCTGGAAAAGCCTTTGCCCATGAAGTATTTTCCATGTGTTACATTTTAAAGTTCTAAGAAGAATATCAACAGATTATTTTGCTCTTGACTCCAGCCTACACACAGTATTTATTTGCTATTATAGGCCTGGTAAGAGATCTTTATCTCTCTCTCTCTCTTAAATATCAAGATGTTACTTGATCTCTTACAGGATCTTTCGAAATGGTCCGGGGAAGAAGAAATTGCAAGCATCGATTGCTCTTTTGGTGTAGCTGTGTTTGGTAAATGTTTTATATACTGCTGACCCATGCTTCCAATCCACCTGTCTGTGATCAGCTTATTTAAAATAAATATTTAAATCAGCTTAAAGATTATAATCAGCTTATTTGCCAATTCATAGTAGGCTGCATTGCGCCTTATGTTGTTCCATCACAGTATCACGTCCCGCTGTGAATGTGTTAAGATGTTCATCTAGTTAAAATAAAAGGGTTATCATTATAAACCCCGTATGATTTCAGTATTGTCGAGAAATGCATCGTCATTTTTTCGGATACAATTGCAAGGGTGAGTGTGTTTAGAGTTAGGTTCATTTTTTTATATATTTATCTAGCGAAAGTCATCCTAATTTAGTACTACTGATTGACTAAAGGTTAAATAATCTGGAAACTTGCTTGAGAGCACAAACATGGAATTTTTTCAAGCCACTTAAAGAGCCGGTTATTCTGGATAGTGCTCGTGCATTGTGCGATGAAATTCAATTTTCGTTTAACATTCACAAATCATTCAGTAGTATTGGAACTGAAAGCCTATTGGTTGCAGAGTGGATACATTGACCACTCGTCTAAGTCAGTTGATTAGCCAATTTAGACACTGCCTTGTCATGTCTGTATAAGTAACTCCTGCACCAAATGATGTATAAGTCATTCTTTTGCGACATCTATTTCGTAAACAATGAAATATAGTTTGCTACTAATGACAGGAATCAATTACAGTGGAAGCAAATATATAGCTATGAAGCCAGTATATACGTCTGCAAATTGCGTGTATTTTTCTGACTGGCTGCTTGTTAATACGAATTGAAAAACCTGCCTTTTCGGAAAGGAAAAAAGTATTCCACTGCTGTATGAAACCGGATAACTCATCGGGTGAAAAGTCCTTATAAATTCTTTGTATCCAAGACTGGATTCAAACTCGGATTTTCCAGCCAAAACCCGTCGTCAATACCGACTGGGGTACAGTGGTTCTAATTTTTAAGGAACATACACTGAACACTTTTCATATTTCTTCAAGGGAAGTGGGAAGGCAATCTGCTGGTTACCATTGTGTACCTAATGTTTCGTGTATAATGAAATGTATCATATTTTATTGGTGGTCAGTACACTGGAAAGAAGTGAACGGACATAGTGTAAGGAACAAAGAGCCATGATACTCGCCTTATTAAGATGCAGCACCTCTTTTTGCTGCGATGACTGCAGCCTACGGGCATACTTTCCACAAGTGTATGATAGCGATCAATGGGAATTTTGGACCATACTTCCTACAGACATGCAATGAGTCCTGGACTGTTGTGGGGTGGACTTCCCTTGACCTTACCCGACACTCCATCCCACAGATGTTTAATAGTGCTCTATGGAGGTCAGTCAAGTGATCATGTATACAAACCATGTAGTTACAGCAGCAGCCTTATGACATGGTCCATTGTTTTACTGAAAGAGCCAATGGTCAATTCCAGAGAAAAGCTACACATAGGAAGTTCGATGTTCGTGGCAACACAAACAGATATCCAAGACCAACACAGGAGAAAACAGGACCATACCATCACTCTGCCACCTCTGAATTTCATAGTTGGGGTTATGCAGTCTAGTAAGAGACGTTCAGCGGGAATCTGCCACACCACACGACACCACCGGTCCATCTACTAGGCAGAGGGTCTAGCGTGACTGCATTCCATAACACAGCTTTCCAAGCTCCAACCTCCCACTGTACGCGCTCTTTGCACTACTGAAGACGAGCTGTATGTTGATTTGAGTTATGTAGGGCTTGCATATTGCGGTCCTACAATGGAAACCTATGTTGTGAGACTGTTCTGAATATTTTTGTGCAGATTCATGTGATAGTCGATATTCGCAACTCCGCATTCAACCTGTCGAATGGCGGTTTTATCATATCCTTCATAGCACCTTATGGTCTCGTTCGGTGAGTGTGGTGGGTTATCCACTGCAGGTAGAACACTTGCAGTTGACTCCCTGCACTTCCATCTCAGTATGGTACCACTGATTATTTACCTGGGATGGCCCAATTTTTCAACAAGTTGCCAAACATGTCGGCTACCAACATGATATCCCATTACAATGCCTCTTTCTAACTCCGGCAGTTCTCTGCTCGCAGCCATCACCCCGACACAGTTGCACTGACTCGGAAGCTTTTATATTCCTGCAATTTTTACCGGCTACAAACACGTGACTCGTTACATTGCACGATGCATCTTTCCCATGGAGGTATCCGTTGATTCTTTTCAAGTAGTGTACCGCTGATGGACATGGCATGCATGTATACGTTACATTCAATAAGAATTAAGCTCCGTATATTTGGAGAGAAATCAAAATTGCTGTAATTACAACAGCAATTTGTAGCCTAGATGTAATAAGGTGTTTTAGATCATTTTTCCTTGTTATCCATGTACCTATGTATGATACATTGATCTGTTCCCATCCAATTCATTAACGTCTTCATGGTGTTCTGTTGGATTAAAATCAGGATCGTGTATTTAATGATCAAGTTTTTCTATTTCATTTTTCTCAAATAATGTTACAATAGACGCAATATGCAGTAATTCATTGATCTGCCATATTTGTTGCTAGAGACGATGAAATGCATCGTATGTCTTGATAAGCACGAAGCGAATAATCATATCAGCGATTTAAATTATTTAATCGTTGATATAACAGCAACGAAAACGTATGCAATAAAAAGCATGACAGTCTATTGAGTTGTTACGAGACAACTTTTTCTAGGAGAATGTGAAAGAAGGAACTTGAGGTCAAATCATGTTAGATTTGTCATAGCGTCAGAACATGTCTCAATTGAGAATGTGAAGGTGTTGCCACGATTTGGTGACAACACCGTCATATTTTTAATTGTGCCATCGTGGGAAGCAGGTGACTATATGGATTCCAATCAGGTTCTGAGCTATTAAGAAGGAAATTACGAAGAAAACAGGAGAATACCATACTAAGTGCAATGGTATCGTTTTATTGAACAGAAAGGCTATCATAAATGCATCAGTTGGTATATGAATGTGTCCCTAGAGTTCGAATAATTAATTAATTAGCCTATGATGGTACAGCGGCTGTAGTCCCATATGGACAGTACAGACTCATCTTATGAAACCAACATGAAGCTATTGGTTATAATGTATTTTTTGTCTGTCAGTTGCGTGTATTCTACTGGCCAGTTTGCTTGTTCTAAGAAACGAAAAATAAAATTAAAGTCCGTGTGATGATACAGCGTTCCCCCTTTTTACGGGAGTTCACGGTACCATCTACTCCTCCCCACCCGAAAAAAAACTTTATCCGGGATCCGGAACCAGCATAGGCTGACGAATCAGACCTATGGCAGGGTCAGTATTCCTGACTGTAATTCGTGTGTGTGTGTGTGTGTGTGTCCTCGGACTGGTTTCCCTGATTGCGGGATGAAAAACATTAGATAAACTGGCGGAAAAACCTTGCTGTCCACGCCCAAGACTGGCTAACTTGGCTATGGCTGAGGAAGATCCTTGAGCTCCTCACGTCGTTGACGGGAATCGATCCTAGGACACTCGTTCCACAGGCATATGGTTGCGAAGCGCAAAGCCACTAGACTAACTGTGCAGACACATACATATAATAATTGCATTATAAAATTATAGAAATTACAAAATTTAAAAATTATAATACATACATAATAATAATTCAGTCATTCATTCATCTTCAAGGCCCACCTTTCCTAATTGGGTCGTGGAGGCAGCAGCTGCAAGAGAAACTTCCAATGGTCACGATCCTCCGCCTCCAAGCTCAGGTGTCCTGGTTGGACTCCCAAACATATCCACCCAAGGTTTTGGATATAATGTATCCAGCGAGTCCTTGGCCTTCCACGTGGCCTCCCACCTTCTGGCTTGGCAAAGAGGGCCTGCTTGGGAAGCTTTTCTTGTGGCATTCTGACCAGGTGCCCGTACCAACGTAACTGTGATATCTCAACACGGAGAAGCAATGGTCCAGTATTGAGGGTTTCCCGAATTGCCGAGCTTCTGACCCTGTCGAGTCTTGTCATCCATGCAACCCCTCGAAGGAACTTCATTTCAGCCGCTTGGATTCGTGTTCGCATTCTTTCAGTCATTACCCAACTCTCATGACCTTAGGTGAGGATGGGGACATAGACTGTATTGAAGACATCCAAGTTTGCCTTCGGGCTTAACTCCCGCAATATTGTGCTTGCTATATAATAATAATAATAATAATAATAATAATAAAACTATTTTTTTAATGATAATAATTTTTTTTTATTGACTGCTAAAATATTTACACATACAGTAGACATTTTGAGTGAATTTGCAACTTATAATTTTACAGAATTCAGCCCTGTGTGCTGCATTTTCTACTTTGGATTTCAATTAAAATTTTTAATAATAATTTTTTGCCTTTATATTATGTATTCACAACACATGTTCTTCTAATGTTACCAATGAAGATTATTCTGAATTTTTTGTAATAATTTTTTTTGTTTATATAATTTTTTAATTATAAGAATAATTTGTTACATTATTTTTTCATGTTACATAAGAGTATTATATTAATGATATTATCACATAATAATCAATATCTTCAGTATCTTCTTCATTGCTTTATACTTGACTAACTGTTTTATTACATAATCTGCTTGTTTGGTTATAAGGATTACGTGTGGTTGAGTGAGGCGAGTTAATCCCACCTACTTCTAAACTTGGGTTACCTTTTGTGAAGAGAGTGGGATTTAGGCTTCACTACTTATGTTGCTTCTACTGTTTATGTATGGGATATTGGCATTCGATGCTGGTGATTTGTGATGTGTATATTAACTTTGTTGGTATATTTTCCAGAGTTCGTTTTTTAATGTTCTGTAGTTATCTACGTGTTTTAACTTTCTTGGTAGGTTGTTGAATTGTGTGGGTATCTTGTTGTGATCTCACAAAAGAACCGTATGAATTGTTGAAGGGTGTGGGAATGTAGAGAATTGTTGTGGGTCGTGTTATACGATATGTGTCTCTGTTGTTTCCATAGGTGATGTTGAAGTAATTCCTTGCTAATGTCATGTAGTGTTTCAGGTTTCAATGCTCAGAATTCTGTGTATCGCCATATGCTTGTCGGATATTGGTTGTTGGGTGTAAGGTGTCCAGATCACTGTTGACACGATTTTCCTATGTAGTGTTTCTAATTTTGTTAGGTGGCTGTTTGATGTATTTGCATAGACTGTTATTCGGTATCTGAGTAGGGATTCGCAGATACCGTGATATGGGAGTTTTCTTTTATGTTGGATGGAATGTCTTTAACTTGGAAGAGTTTTGCTGTGATGATCCGGAGTTTGGTGTGTAGGTATTCTATATGTTTTGTCCATTTAAGGTGGGAATCTATATAGAGACCAAGGTATTTTGCACGTGTTGCAGGCTTGATTTCGGGACATTCGCAGGTATTTTTGTTGTTAATGCAGCGGTATGTGTGACAGTGTATCAATAGTGATGCATGGCGTATGATTCTTGGGTTGTGTATTATCAACATCTGTGTTTTGGTGCCGTTGATTATAATTGCGTTTTGGTGGAAGTATGTTGTGATTTCATTTAGGTCTTATTGTGCTTTGCAGAGAGCAGTGTTGATGTCTGTGTGGATTGCTAGTAGTGCGGTGTCATCTGCGTACTGAAATATTTGACTTCTTATGGCCATTTTATGAACATCGTTAATGTATATGTTGAATAGAGGGTGATAATATGCACCTTGAGGGAACACCGTGTTTTATTTCTATACCCCGACTGTGACATGTACCTATTTTTGTTACTTGTGTTCTGTTTGAGAGGTAGTTCCTGAACCATGTATGCAGTGTTCCTCTTATACCTATTATGTATATATAATAATAATATATATATATATATATATATATATATATATATAATAGGGGTGCTTAAGGGTCAAAGCTGTATAACTGAAAGGAAACATCCACATAGCCTTTAAAGGAATGCGGAGAACCGACCAGGACTTCTGACTTAATGTCCAATCCTCACCTTCTCGTGGTGCACTCTGTTGGGTATCTACTTGGATACTGAACGGACGAGGATGGGCTGGAAATTTGGGATTTAGCCGACTAAATTGTATTCTTATTGGTTAAACCAAAATAAAAAAATAATGGTAAAACATGACAAAATTTCATGCCGGCTGGCGCGTCGCCTGGTTAAACAAGGTCCCCGTTGTTTTCTCCAGGGAACCAGAGCGAACAGCGAAAAGTCAGCTACTAGAACAAATCTAAAAACATACCCCAACTCAACATCACCAGAGTTAAAGATCGGTACTATCAACATAAGAAGCCTGAATGGCAAAGAAATGGAGCTAGCTGAGGAATTAGATAAGTACCAGATCGACATAGTAGGGTGACTGAAACAAAAAAAAGACAAAAACTAGTGAGATCTTTCTGAGCAATAAATACAAAATATTTTATTCAGGCAATCAAGGAAAAGAAGGAGTAGCCATAGTATTCAACACAATATATGAGACTAATCTTTTTGAATGGTAGTCAGTCTCAAGTAGAGTAATGTGGGCAAATATGAGAATGGGGAACTGGACAATGAGACTTACAGTATTTGTGCCTATGGTCCCACAGAAGGTTCTACTAAGGTAGAAGTGGGGGAATGTTTTGATGCTTTAGAAAAAGCAACTCACACAATGAAAAATGAAAAGTTGGTCCTTGTTGTGGATCTAAATAGCAGAGTAGGAAATGATTGTGAGACATAGAGAAATATTTTGGGAAAATTTGGAGAAAAGAGCAAAGCTAATAATAATGAAAATATCTGTTGGATTTCTGCTCAGGACATGGACTGGTTATTACTAACACCATGTTCCAACATAAAAATGTGCACAAATTCACATGGAGAGAAGAGGCAAGGAATAAGAAAAGTCTCATTGACTATGTTATTGTTGATAGTGATGCTGTTTCCCTGGTGCAGGACACCAGAGTGTACAGAGGATTTGAAATTGGAAGTGATCACTATTTAGTCTTGAGCAGCATAAAATTCAATTTCATATTGAAAAGAATAACATGTAAGAAAGTTTTAAAGCGAATAAAAGTTGAGCAGCTCTCAGATGTGTACTGTAGACTAAAATACACAATGGTTATTGAAGAAAAAATGAAAGAGTTTGAGAACAGGAATCAAACCTTGGAGATTCAGTGGCAAGTCTTGAAGAAAACCCTGATTGATTCAGCCAGAGAGGCATGTGGTGAGGTTGTCTGCAAGGATAGAAAAATTAGAACGCTTTGGTGGACACAGGAAGTTAAAGAGACAGTGAAGGAAAAGAAGAAAGCATATCAAAAGTTCCTGGCAAATAAGTCAACTTGTGTTCTTAGAGAATACAGAGACAAATGCAAGAAAGCTAAACACTGTGTAAAACTAGCTAAACAAAAGTCATGGGAGGACTTTGGCAAGAATATAGAAAATAAATATCAAGAAGGTGGCAAAATATTCTGGAGGTTGTTGAAGAAGCTTAGGAACGGAGGAAAGAGTGCTGTAAAAGGAGTTAGAGATGATAAAGGTGACATGAAAACAGGAGAAAAGATATCTTTGAAGTATGGAGTAATTACTTTGAAAAACTGCTAAATGGAACAAGCAGTGATGACAGCACAGTGGTAAAAAACACTGACCAGGCATGCAGTTAGGAATACATATCCATACTTGAAGTAGAAAAAATGCCATCAAAGGCTTGAAATGTGGAAAGACAGCAGGAGTAGATAATATTCGAGCAGAATTGCTGTAGTATGGTGGTATAAGAGCCTTACATTGGCTGCACTGCATAGTTCAGAAAGCCTGAATAGAGGGACGAATTCCCAATGATTGGAGTAGAGCTCTCATAGTACTCATACATAAAAATGGAATAAAACTGCATGTGAGAATTACAGAGGTAATTCCCTACTGAGTGTTCCGGGCAAGATCTATGCAAATATACTTGAGAAACGGTTGAGAAGAATTGTGGAAGAAAAGCTTGGTGAAGAACAAACTGGATTCAGGCCAAACAGAGGCTGTCAGGATCAGATCTTCACTTTAAGACAAATAGTGGAGAAATCATGGGAATATAACAAAGATCTGTATTTATATTTTGTTGATCTGGAAAAGCCATATGACAAGGTGCCAAGAGAGAAGCTATTCAAAACGCTACAGTTATATGGTGTCAATGGGGCATTATATCGAGCAATACTTAGTCTTTATTTGAGTTGTAAGTCAGCAGTTAGGACTGAAGGAAGTACAGGAAGATGGTTTAATGTTAAATCTGGTGTGAGACAAGGATGTACATTATACCCTTTGTTATTCATTATCTGTATGGATCACATTATGAAGGAAAGTGGTATTGAATATGATATCAAAATTGGAGATGTTAGTGTCAGCTCTTTGCTTTTTTTCGGATGATGTTATACTTCTAAATAAATCCGCTACAAGTCTGCAAAATTCTCTGACTAAATTGAATAACTGTTGTAATAGATATGGTATGAAGGTCAGCATTAAAAGACAAAGACAATAAAAATAGGCAGAATAATTGAAAATATCAACTGTGTTGTGAATGGAGAACTTGTGGAACAAGTAAAACATTTCAACTACTTAGGCACGATTTTTAGTGAAGATGGTAAATTAAATATAGAAATAGACAACAGAAACAGCAAAGCTGGTATGGTGAGAAGTCAATTGAATAAATTCATGTGGAATAAGAGAGAAATTAGTCGGAACACTAAATTACCTGTATACAAGACAGTGTTCAAACCAGTTTTAACCTATGGATCTGAGAGCTGGTGAAGTAAAACACTTGACCAAAGACTAGAGACCACTGATGTGAGAGTCCTGAGAAAGATTATAGGTGTGAACAGATGGCATCAATGGCAATATCATATTAAAAACGAGGATATTATGAAAGTACTTGACGTTGTCAGCATCCAGGAATGCGTTATCAGAGCTAACCTCAGGTGGTATGGTAACTTAAATAGAATGGGCGAAGAAAGATTAGCAAAACAAGTGTTCTCTGCCAGGTTGGCAAGGAAAACGACCCAGAGGAAGACCAAGATATAGGTGGATTGATATGGTACAGTGTGCCTTAGACGATAGAAATATAAGATCTGATAATGATAATATTGGAGTCTTGACAAGTTACAGACTGATTTGGAGGAAAATTGTAGATAGGAAGTTAGTAATGATGTATTTTTTTCATGTAGTAGTATCATATCTTGTACACCCCCTTCAGGGTACATGGCAGGAATTTGATGATGATGTTGATGATGATATATATAATATAATATAATATAATATAATATAATATAATATAATATAATATAATATAATATAATATAGTAATAATAATATTGTTATTATTATATATATAATAATAAATAAATATATAATAATAATAATTGGTTTTTAATTCAATGATGTTTTTTTATTAAAATTATGATTATATATTATGCATTTACAAAACATGTTGTTCTAGTTTTTTTAACAATGCATTTAGCTTTTAATGTATTTAAGTGCTGTAACTACAACATTTCAATGAAATAAATGGATTTTTTTTCTTTCTGTTGAACACAGTTGAGATGTGATGTCTCAGCTTGCATCCTCGTAGCTTTTTAGTAAGCTTATTTGAGGATGACACCGATTATAATACTTTTATTAATTTGATTGCTGTGTTGGAAGTAGTTTGATATTCGAGAGGTCAAATGAACGATCTGAAAGGTCTGATCAAAGTGAAATTGCCAATATATTCTGGTGTTGTTGCATCTGTTTTGATGGTTCACATTCATTTTTATTGTGGCCTTCTGTGTGAACTAATTAGGAGACTTTTTTTCACTGTGGCAGCCTTTCTATGTCTTCTGGGCTTTTCATTTGTACCGATTGTTTGAAGTTTGGAACTTCCTCAAGAATATCTTGGAATCTCTGATCCACAAAAATTGGTAATTTTTTTCTGTATTTGCTTTTCTTGCTTGGTACCACAGATTCTGGTTGAATGGTAATAAATATTCCAATACAAGGTATACATTTTTGGTCGTTTTTATAGATAGAAATACACTTTTATTAATACAGACCAGTATTTTACAAATAAACATTTATTAAAACCTACCAGTTTCGCCAGCAAACTGTCTGGCTTTTTCAAGGTATTACGGAGATATGAAAGTAAATGCAAATTAAAAGGAACATAAAAAACGTTGTAAACCAAACTAGTATCTATGGTTACACGTTTCGCGTGACAGAGATGGCTTATTGTTCTTATTCATTATCACGCATGCGCGTTTGTTGTAGACTTGCAATGTGATTACTGGCCAGCTGCAGTTCAGATTGACTGAGAGAGAGGATCAAGTTTTTCCACGAACTGTTGAGAATTATACCCTGATTTCTGTTGAGGTTTCCGCCGGTTATTAGTACTATTGTGGCTTCCTTAAAAACACTATGCCTGTAGTCGTCATCGAGATATGGCATGGAGCTGTTTTGCCAATCTATCGTGTGGTTAGACGTGCAGAAATGATGTGCTAAGCCGGAAGAAATGCTTCTGTTGTGGTTTACGTCACCAACATGTTCTTTTTGTCTAATTTCTAAACTTCGTGAAGTTTGTCCAATGTAGGCAAGACCACAGGAGCAGGGAATGTAATATACTCCTGGATATTTGTAGAAAGGAACTTTATCTTTTGGAGATCCTAAAACTTGTCTGATGTTGGTGGTTGGTTTGAAGACCACTCTGATGTTGTTGGCTCTTAGTATTCTTGCTATTTGATAAGAAATTGACTTGATGAAAGGTATCACTACAGTAGAAACGTGCTGACGGTGGGATTCTTCTTGTCTGGGGTTGTCATTGTATAGATATTTTTTGATGATGTTTTGAGGGTATCCATTTTGTGATAATGTGTTGGCTATTAGTGAGAGTTCATTCTGTGTATCCTCCTCTTCTGATATAAACTTTTTGGCTCTATGTTTCAACATGTGGATAATACTCAGTTTGTGTGACTGTGATGGTTTGAAGTACAGTGAAGATATCTTCCAGTATCTGTGGGCTTTCTGTAAATGGATAATTTTACACTGTTAGGTTGTTTTTTTATCAAAATATCTAAAAAATGTAGTTGGTTGTTGTTTTCTACTTCCAGAGTGAATTTTATCTTGCTATGTATTGAGTTGATTTTATCCACAAACGATTTAAGGTTGTCTAAGCTGTCTTGCCATATGATGAATATATCATCCACATATCTCCACCATGTAGATGGTTTCGGAGAGATTGCAGAGAGAATTTCTTTTTCAAGTTTTTCCATGAAAAGGTCTGCACAAGATGGTGATAGTGGGCTTCCCATTGCTAGGCCTTCTAATTGTTGGTATATGGTGTTGTTAACTTTGAAGAAATTAGATTGAAGGCAGTGTCTAAACATCTGTGTGATGTCTAGAGGAAAGAGGTCTTGGATGATGTTTATTACCTCGTCTACTGGAACATTGGTAAAAAGGGATACAACATCTAGGCTGGCTAGCATGTCAGTTGGTGCAATCGTAATGGCTTGGAGTTTATTTACAAAATGTTGACTATTCTTGATATAGGATTCTGATGATCGTATTTTATTATTTAATAAGTGTGCAAGATGTTTTGCCAAAAAGTAGGTTGGTGATGATCTTCCATCAACTATTGGACGGAGAGGTATATCCTGTTTATGTATTTTAGGTGTTCCATATAGTCTTGGGGTGATAGGATGTGAGGATTTTAGTGTTCTCTTCACTTCTTCTGGCCAACTGTTACAATTTCTGATTAGTTGGTTTGTTTCATTATGATTTTTAATTGTGGGGTCTCTGTCTAGGATTTTATAAGTTGAGGTGTCTGATAGTAATACGTTTAACTTATCATAATAATCTTTAGAGTTGAGGATAACTGTAGAATTTCCTTTATCAGCTTTTGTAATAATGATATCTTTATTTTTCTTCAAGTTGAGAATTGCCTTTCTTTCATAAGGAGACATGTTGAGAACAGGTTGTTTTGCTTTGGCTAGGATTATTGTACTTTTGAATCTAATAGTGTCTGCAACGTTTTTTGGTAGTGGATATAGGCCTTTTTCAATTCCACACATAAAATCCATTTTAGGAATGTTTTTGGGTGTAATCGCGAAATTAAAACCTTTTTTTAGAATATCAGATTCATTTCTTGTGAGGTTATGATTTGACAAATTGAAAATCACTTTGTCATCCGGGAGATTGTTTTGTGTCCGATATTTTTTCTTGTAAAGTTCGTTTAATTTCCTAATTTGTTTATCCTTATAAAGTTTGAAAGTTTTTTCGTAATTGCGTTGTATCATTTGGTCTAGTTGATTCCATATGGTGTATTCTACGTTGTTGGAAATTTCATCAAATAACTTGCGGCAATTACTATCACTTTTATTTAGTTCGTATCTCGTGTGTTGTATCCTTTCTCTAACAAGCGCTAATGAAGTGCGAAGATAAATTTTTTTAGCTGATATAGAGTTGATATGACCTCTGATTATAAGGAACTTAGGAATTATGGAGAATTCCCTGCAACGTTTAAGGAACGTTAAGTGGTTCAAAAGTTTGGCTTTTCTGCATTTTTCTCTTTCCATACACCGAACTTTGTGTTTCATTAAACTATTCAAGGTATACATTTTTGGTCGTTTTTATAGATAGAAATACACTTTTATTAATACAGACCAGTATTTTACAAATAAACATTTATTAAAACCTACCAGTTTCGCCAGCAAACTGTCTGGCTTTTTCAAGGTATTACGGAGATATGAAAGTAAATGCAAATTAAAAGGAACATAAAAAACGTTGTAAACCAAACTAGTATCTATGGTTACACGTTTCGCGTGACAGAGATGGCTTATTGTTCTTATTCATTATCACGCATGCGCGTTTGTTGTAGACTTGCAATGTGATTACTGGCCAGCTGCAGTTCAGATTGACTGAAAGAGAGGATCACGTTTTTCCACGAACTGTTTAGAATTATACCCTGATTTCTGTTGAGGTTTCCGCCGGTTATTAGTACTATTGTGGCTTCCTTAAATACACGATGCCTGTAGTCGTCATCGAGATATGGCATGGAGCTGTTTTGCCAATCTATCGTGTGGTTAGACGTGCAGAAATGATGTGCTAAACCACAACAGAAGCATTTCTTCCGGCTTAGCACATCATTTCTGCACGTCTAACCACACGATAGATTGGCAAAACAGCTCCATGCCATATCTCGATGACGACTACAGGCATCGTGTTTTTAAGGAAGCCACAATAGTACTAATAACCGGTGGAAACCTCAACAGAAATCAGGGTATAATTCTCAACAGTTCGTGGAAAAACTTGATCCTCTCTCTCAATCAATCTGAACTACAGCTGGCCAGTAATCACATTGCAAGTCTACAACAAACGCGCATGCGTGGTAATGAATAAGAACAATAAGCCATCTCTGTCACGCGAAACGTGTAACCATAGATACTAGTTTGGTTTACAACGTTTTTTATGTTCCTTTTAATTTGCATTTACTTTCATATCTCCGTAATACCTTGAAAAAGCCAGACAGTTTGCTGGCGAAACTGGTAGGTTTTAATAAATGTTTATTTGTAAAATACTGGTCTGTATTAATAAAAGTGTATTTCTAAGTATTCCAATAGGAAGATTGGTGTGTTGCCTTGCAATGTATTCAAGTCGTTGTCAACTAGTTTTTTCTGTCTTCTGGCTTTTATGAGATTGTCTCATGGACTTGCTTGTAAGACGAACTATGACTGGTGCGGATCGTAACAAGCCTTGTTTTTTGCTCTTCCTGGGAATCCGATTTACGGTCTCAATGTCGTTATGATGTAGAGAGATGTTGATTGCATGGCCTAATTTTAAAACTACGTCTCTGAGGTTTTCTGTAGGTGCAGTTTCAGGAAGACCATTTATAACAAGAACTTTTTTTATTGTTGCTGATTTAAATGTTTATATTTTAGTTTTAGAGCATTAAGTTCTTGACGCAGTTCGGATGTCTCATTCCTCAAATTGCATTGCCTGTCAGTTATTGCGTTAATTCTGATTTTAATGTCTTTTATGGTTTGCAAGACTTCTCTCGCTGCTAAATTATTATTTTTGACCAAATCCTCATAGTCGTTAGATTTGTTTGTTATTTGTTTGTTATGTTTATCAAAACGTTCTTTTACAAGATCTACTCAGATGGCTTTTATAGTTTCTAGCCCGTTTTCTATTAGTATACTTAAACAGTTCAAATTATAAGACTCACCTGTATTTTTTTGTCTGTTCAGTTCATCATCTGATTTTACCTCCGGTATAATTGGCTGCTCCATAGATGCCTTAGGTGCATTTCTTTGTTCTCCCTGCACAGTAGGTACTTCCATTTCTCATGTGTTGCATTCGATTTATGTTGCCAGGTTGTTTCTGAAAGGCTGGCACATGTAAAGTGTAGATTCCTATGGCATTTCCTACAGGTTATATGATTTCCGTTGTATAATAAATCCTTTTGATGCACTTCATGACTCACCTTTCTTCCCTTGAGCAATTGTAGTGTGATTGTAAAGATGGCGACGTCTTTTGTTATTCGTTCGTTGTTGACCACAGTCCTCTCTGTTAACTTTTCAGCACTTCAACATTTGGTTTCTCTTAGCCAATTTTTCGGTGAATTTTATATCACTGTTTTCTGCATGACAAGTAGAGTTACTTGGGAACACTTTTAAATTAAAAACAGGAGCTAGAACCACTTTAAAACTATAAAAAAGGAAGCGCGATATCACCATGTGCCCGTTTGTATGCCTATACAGCACCCTCTCCCATCTAATAATAATAATAATAATAATAATAATAATAATAATAATAATAATAATAATAATAATAATAATAATAATAATATAATATGTTCGTTGGCATTCATCATCAGTTGCACTAAAACCAAAGATCGTAATCCACATTAGCAGAAACAGCTACAGACGACTACTTTACTGCTGACAAGAAGTAAAGTAGCATCGTCTTGTTTACACCCAATGAAGCAGGTGTACATAAGACATTTCATAAGAATCGGTCACACTCTATTTGATTAGAAAATATCACGCACTTTTAAAGTGCGTGATATTTTCCATGCATATGATTATTGTTAGTTTTATGACCCTAATGCTTTTGGTGTTCCCCAAAGTTTTCTTATAATCAAAAGTGTTCTGTGACTTTGAAAAGGTTAAGAACCACTGCTCTACGGGCTAGTCAAGCTTTTCTTCCTACCACTGTAGTCTGTTCTCGCTGTTAATTGCTGTAATTACCATTCTGTTGAAAACCGAGATTGTACATCGCTTTATGTACTGTATATTACTGTATATTTATGTAATAACTCAGAACCTGGGAGAATCTGCAAACCTTCTTTAAACTTCTTGTTGAAGGTTTCATCATTGGACTGCTCAGATTTCCGTACATTACAGTACAAGCAATTCTCATAAATCTGGTACGAAAGTGATTGAAGCTAACACCTTAGTGTTAACTCTCTGTGCCTTTTTTTTTTTTAGGTTACTCACATTTTTAACAGCTGATAATGTTACCATACTGAGTAATGTGGTCTTTTAAGAATGAAGAGAATGGATAGGCCACTTGATATGGAATCCTCTATTAACTTCTCCTTCAAAGTCTGTAAGTTGTCCCTATTGTTGCTAAACTAACGGGGTTGTTTTTTCAAATTTTGGGACAAGTTTATATTTTTAACTATTAAAGGAGTAATATCAGCAAAGTGGTCGCGGCTCCCGAATTGTAGACATCCTCCTGCTTTCTTTTCTCGGATAAATGTGTGACATTTTTTATAAGATATTTATTTTTTTCAATTTTTTCACGTTCACTTCTGCACAAAAAAGGATGCAAAACCCATGATACCTCCTTATCAGAATGTAGCACGAGCTTAAAAGGAGAGGAGGAATCTGTCCATACGCTTCTTGAGCAGTTAGAGGTTGTAGTCTTTGGAGAGGAGAAATCAAGTTTGACTCTTCCAAAGAACTCAAGTAAATGGAAAAACAGAGGAGTAAAAAAGTTTTTTTCGGTAAGTTTGAAACAGAATAGTTAACTACTGTTAAGCATGAGCTTCTAGTGTTCTTACTGTCTGAGAAGAATGGTGGAAGACCAAGTCAGTAGAACATTGTCCTAGAAGCGACACCTTGAAAGACACATAGGGCAGAAATGGAACGTCTATGAGAAAGGGATTATGGTGAATCCATGAGAGATCAGATTGTCCTTCATCTAACGCAAGCATGTTTAGGGAGATTTTTTGATACAATACCAAGAGTAATCACCGCATTCCGAGGTTTAAACCTAATAATCAAGATTTCTGATTACTCAGTAAAGCAGTTGTCTAATGAGAAGTGGTGTTCTGAAAGAAAGAAAGAACACGTACCGTATATATTTTGCCTTGTGAGACGCGCTTTTTTTGTGCCTAAAATTTATCTGAAAATTATGAGACGTCCTGTAAACCAATGCGTCGTACCGGTGCATCTTACGGTGTGTTATACACTATGTGTTTTATTTTATATGTATATGCGTTGTTGCATTGTGTCATCGCTTCTCGATAATGCGTGATCACTTTGAATAGTTGTACGGTCGTTAACGGTCATGCATTTAAACTAGTAATCAATACATTATTATATTTATTTTTTTTATAACCCATGGATTCTACGAAGCACAGACAAAACTATACGATTGCGTTTAAGCGTTGTGTGATTGCGTACACAAAAAAGATTGGCAATAGGGCGGCGGAGCGGCACTTTGGTCTCTAGCTACAGAAAAAGATGGTACAAACTTAACGGTACGTGATGTTGCGAACAGATTCATCATAAATGCTAGAAAAGAAGACAATTTCGAACTTTCCCAGATAGCTAATATGGATGAAGTGCCTCTTACTTTTGATGGGCCCTGCTGTTCGAGGGCAGATCGAAGGTTGACTCCGAAGATAAAAAAAAATAATAATATTATTATTATAATTACGGCTATTACAACCTGTTTTTGTTTAGGAGTGTCCCTTATTTTAAATAAATTAGCTGCTATTACTCAAAAAGGGGTATATATATATATATATATAACCCTTGATTCCAGGATGTCTTCCAATTTCATGATCCTGCTGAAGGTTGTTTATAAAGAGGGGGGAAGGGAGCGTGTGTGTGTGTGTGTGTGGGGGGGGTGTTTTGACGCGGGAAAATAAATTTGGAAACCCGGGTTATGTATTAATAATATATATATATATATATATATATTATTGTGTTTAGGGGGCGCATTTTGTGGGGGGAGGGGAGGAAAGAAGGGGGAAGGTTTTATTTATGTGGAAACTGGGGCAGGGGAGGGGGTTAACGGGGTGCAGACCGTTTCGGCCGACTAACTATCATCGGAACTTTTTCGGAATGAGTGTAGGGCTATGTCAAGACTGCAAGCTGCATCTGCCAAATAAGGGCATTTGTGGTCGCTACATGGCCAGAGGCGTGGCTTAATTTGTAGGTTCTGGATCGTCCAACATTCGGAAATTAGGTAGGGGCGGTGGACGTTGATTGAATTTTCATCGCATTTTATGGCGATAGTTTCGGATATTCTAAGCATTGTTTCGTTGCCTTGTTTTCTATGATTATGGCCTTGTCGATTTGGGGGATATGTTTCAGTTCAAGGGCGTGAGCTGCAATCTCTGTCTTCCCTGTACTCTGTGTTTTGTTTTTCTTTTTGATGTTGCGATGTTTTTTGTGTTCAGATATTCTGGAATGGGAATATTGCAACCCTGAAGTGCTCTTGTAGTCCAGTCCATAAGGACCTAATGGTAGAGCCGGTGTAGGTGACGTCACAGTCCTCTTGACAAGGAAATTTGTAAACAACGTTGTGGAGTTCGAATATTTCTTTGTGTGGGAGAGATTTAGTGGGTTTTAGGAGAATTGCTAATTTTCGGTTCGTGATGAATACTAGCTTATAGTCCGTGTTTTTGAAAATGCATTTGTAGGCTTTGTATGTAAGGCAATTTGATGACCATACGTGTTGCGAAGTCTGTTTTGGTTGTATTATTGTTATGACGGGATTTTGCCGTACCGTTCGCGTATTTATTAGATGTGTGGGGTAGTTGCGATTTTTGAAAACCTGTGTTAAATTCTTTAATTCCGTGTTAAGATAATTGCTGTTGGTTGAGAATTTGTAAGCATTGATAAACTGTGATAGGGTGACTGATTTTTTTAACGGAATATGGGTGGTATGAATCGAAATGGAGGTAGTTTCCGATATGTGTGGGTTTGTGGAATATCTTAGTAGCTATTTTGTTACTGCTTCTGATTAATGTCAGGTTTAAGAAATTGATGGATTTGTTCTGTTTCCATGGTGAATTGTAGTCTGTTGCTATAATCGTTGAGGGATGTTTGTAAGGCGGAGATGTGCGAGGGTTTACCAATGCATAGAATATCGTCTACGTATCTGCCATAAAAGGTGATTCAATGTGTGCCAGGAATAATTCTGCTAGATGTCCACTGATGTTTTGGCCCACTGGGAGACGAAAATTTGAACATATAAGGAGTTGTTGAACATAAAGAAGTTAGCGGATATTGTGAGTTTGATCAAGCTAATGATGTCATTTAGTATTAATTTTGTGCATGTGTGTAAGGTGTGGTCCTCTGTGAGTAGTGTGTGTACGATGTCTAATGTTCTGGGGACATTCATGTTGGTGTATAATGAAGTTGCATCTAGGATGACAGAGGACCACACCCTACACACACACGCACAAAATTAACACTAAATGACACCATTAACTTGATCAAAACTCACAATATACGCCAACTTCTTTATGTTCAACAACTCCTTATATGTTCAAATTTTCGGTCTCCCAATGGGCCAAAACATCAGTGGACATCTAGCAGAATTATTCCTGGCACACATTGAATCACTTCTACTCCCCCCCCCCCCACACGGCATCACCTTTTATGGCAGATACGTAGCCTTCTATGCATTGGTAAACCCTCGCACATCTCCGCCTTACAAACATCCCTCAACGATTATAGCAACAGACTACAATTCACCATGGAAACAGAACAAATCCATCAATTTCTTAAACCTGACATTAATCAGAAGCAGTAACAAAATAGCTACTAAGATATTCCACAAACCCACACATATCGGAAACTACCTCCATTTCGATTCATACCACCCATATTCCGTTAAAAAAATCAGTCACCCTATCACAGTTTATCAATGCTTACAAATTCTCAACCAACAGCAATTATCTTAACACGGAATTAAAGAATTTAACACAGGTTTTCAAAAATCGCAACTACCCCACACATCTAATAAATACGCGAACGGTACGGCAAAATCCCGTCATAACAATAATACAACCAAAACCGACTTCCCACACGTATGGTCATCAAATTGCCATACATACAAAGCCTACAAATGCATTTTCAAAAACACGGACTATAAGCTAGTATTCACCACGAACCGAAAATTAGCAACTCTCCTAAAACCCACTAAATCTCACGCACACAAAGAAATATTCGAACACCACAACGTAGTCTACAATTTTCCTTGTCAAAAAGACTGTGACGTCACCTACACTGGCTCTACCATTTGGTCCTTATGGACTGGACTACAAGAGCACTTCAGGGATTGCAATATTCCCATTCCGGAATATCTGAACACAAAAAAACATCGCAACATCAAAAAGAAAAATAAAACATAGAGTACAGCGAAGACAGGGATTGCAGCTCACGCCCTTGAACTGAAACATATCCCCCAAAAGGCCATAATCATAGACAAACGAAACAATGCTTAGAATATCCGAAACTATCGCCATAAAATGCGACGAAAATTCTATCAACGTCCACCGCCCCTACCTATTTTCCGAATGTTGGACGATCCAGAACCTACAAATTAAGCCACGCCTCCGGCCATGTAGCGACCACAAATGCCCTTATTTGGCAGATGCAGCTTGCAGTCTTGAAATAGCCCTACACTCATTCCGAAAAAGTTCCAACCGAAACGGTCTGCACCCGGTTAACCCCCCTCCCCTGCCTCAGTTTCCACATAAATAAAACCTTTCCCTTCTCTCCTCCCCCTCCCCCCACAAAATGCGCCCCTAAACACCATAATATATATATATATATATTTATATATATATTTTATTAATACATAACCCGCGTTTCCAAATTTATTTTCCCGCATCAAAACACCCCCCCCACACACAAGCTCCCTTCCCCTTCCCCCCCTCTTTATAAACAACCTTCAGCAGGATCATGAAATTGGAAGACATCCTGGACTCAAAACAAGGTGTGTACGAAATCTTCTATAATTGCCTTATAGAAAGCAATTATAGAGATATAATTGCCTTCTCTACTATAGAGATATAATCTAATAAATAGTAGCCAATTTATTAGACATATGAACAGCCAAAGGCTTCAATTCGGCGACATATAACTTGTTTAAGTTAAGGGATATTACATCCCATATCGTTTCTTAGCCGAATAAGAAACCCAAAGATTTTCATGCCGAATATAGTAGAAACTATATAAAGTTCGGCGATTCCAAGCGTAAGCAAATACCTGGATACTGCAGCAACTGACCCTAAAGGTAGTGCAAGCTGAGGCAACTCGTGTCAAAGGTGGAGAAAGCTCCGATCACTATTCTTGATATTTACCCATAATGTGAACTTAGCTCCTAGGAGCTGTATTACTGTTCGACATTATGAGAGAAGATCACTACCCAGACCAGTTTCGACCTTTATCGAGGTCTCATCAGTGAGTAGGTAGACCTAGTTAATATCAAGTTTGTAGCGAACAGAACTTGCTTGGAACTTGCTCCACCTTAGACACGAGTTGCCTCAGCTTGCACTACCTTAAGTCAGGGTCAGTTGCTGCAGTATCCAGGTATTTGCTTACTCTTTGAATCGCCGAACTTTATATAGTTTCTACTATATTCGGCATGAAACGCTTTGAGTTTCTTATTCGGCTAAGAAACTATATGGGATATGTAGCCAATTTATTTAAAATAAGGGACGCTCCTAAACAAAAACAGGCTATAATAGCCGTAATTATAATAATAGTGTTTAAGAGGAGTAGCATGGGAATTTTCTCAGAAACTATACCAAAATAATTACTATTTTGTTAAAACTTCTGGTTTCTATACTTTTGTTTTGTTGCTCTGTGCGAATCAGTGGCGTAGCTAGGGCTTTTGCAGCCCGGGCGGTCCCTGAGTTTGCTGCCCTTCTCAATACACACCAAAAATACTTCAAAAAACTCAAAAAGACGTATAGCATTTCTGACAATCTGAGGCTTAGTCACCGTCACCACTGGTCAGACTGGCGGGCGTTTTCGCAGCAGCTCCCTGATCGCCTTGAACTCCCAAACGCGTAGTAGTATGATAGATTTGTTTAAATGTAGACTCCAGACCAGGGGTGGGCAACTTTTTTTTAGTGTGAATGCCAAAATTGCCAAATCTTTGATGCAAAATTTTCTCACGTGCCAAATTGAAATTTTGGGGAACATATTATTATTTGGTGTCTTTTAAGTATTGGGAAGGCCTTTTCAAATAATCCAAAATTCCACTTAGAATGGTAAAATCAAAGAATATTGTAAGAGTGATTATTGGGAACATTGAATGAATGTAAAAATTAGTGACGCAATTTTTACTTAAAATTCTTTCTACCCTGTTAATAACGTGACTATTTTTTATTTGCATTTAAGTGTAATTCTAGCTCCATATAAATCGGCAATTTAAGGACGCATTTTTTAACATCGGCAAAAGAATAAACAATAATTTTTTATAAAGATCAGTCAAACATAAGTTTTTTCAAGTTTTTCCAATATATTACAGTGCACAATCTCATAATCGTTTTACTTGACTAAAGCACAATAAAAGAAAAGAAAATTAAAGATATAATTTTATTACTTCTTAATCCCTTACGAGTAATACATAAAAATTACAGATAAATTGCTATTTTACCTACGTAATATATTAAACAGAAATTAATAATTAATCTTTTCCATTTTAGCAGAAAATATCAAATCCAAACTAGAGAAAGAAAAATAGTGGCCATTTTATTCAACTTCAGTTAGCGTCAATGAGACTTCTGCTGTTGCTGCCTCACTGATGACAGATAATTTATATCAGGTTTATATTTTGTAACCTGTAGAGATGTGCATGCGCTACTAATTTCATCTGTAAGGCTACTCCTGTTAAGAGACTTAACAAAGTTCGTCACTGAGAACAATGATCCACAAGAATATGTAGATGCAAAAATGGATAATAATGCTCTTGCAAGGGTTTTTAAACATACAAAAGTTTCGGTAATACCATTCCAAGTTCTTAGTACCTCGTTTTCCGCACCTCTCTCTGTTACTCCCGTCTCTAATCGATCGTTTTCAATATTTCCCAAGTCAACTCTGAGATCAACAAATTTCTGCCTCCAAATTGAGCTACTTTGAAAATCAATCAACTGCATTTCAAAATCATCCATATTTATCCACGAAAACATCTGCAAATTTATTTGAAGATGTTTTCTTGTACTGTAATTTGTTTCAAGTCATTTAAATGTTTGCAAAAATCTGCAAAAAACATCAGTTTACAAACCCACAACGATGTCATACATTTCATAAAGAAATGTATGTGTTATAATGTGTTATTAAAGACACATGTGTTGATTAGTCAAAAAGAGATTTTTCTCATCCAGGCATTCAACATATCGTTTCTGAACAAGACCGCGACTAAGCCAACGAACATTGTTGTACATTATTAGTCCTTTGTACACCGAATCCACCTCATTCAGTAGATTCTGAAATTGTCTTTTATTCAAAGCAGGTGCAGAAATGTAATTGACAACCTTGGTTACTGTTTGGATCACTTCTTGAAGTTCCTTTAGGCCAGCGTTCGCACATAAATTCTCCTCATGTAGGATGCAATGGAAACTTATCAGTGTATGACCACCATATTTTGCAAACAGATTTACAGATCCTGCTTCCTTATCAATCATGCGGGGCACCATATGTTGTGACGGGTACCGCTTTCGAAATATCAATTTTGCTGAATAGATAATGCGTTCATAACTGCTTTACATATTTCAACCCCACTGATACGCTCAGGTAATGTTACAAGGTTAATCCTCTCTTCGCATACTTCGTCATCCCTACAAAATCGAGCAAAGATTGCCAGCCTAGTTGATGATGTAATGTCTGTGCTCTCATCAAAGGGTTAAGCAAAAACCATAATATAATAGGGAACCGCAGAAATATTATTACCGGGTCCTTAAACCCTGTCGATAGCCGTAGTTATACGCAAAATTAGAAGAAAAAAAAAAACAATACGTTTTCACAAATGTGTACTGACTGTGCGGTGCCTGCTGCTGAGACGCAGTCATAAGCAATAACCAATAAAGCAATCGCCTTGCCATGCGTTTTATTGTTTTATTTTTAAGAATTTGAATTATAGTATGATAGGGAAATATAACGGATTTGTTATATGTATATTTTGTTTATTTTAGTTGTAAGTATAATTATTAAAAACTAATTATTAATTAAGTAATAAAAATTACTAATTTAACATAAATAAAGGAATTGTCGACAAATAAAATTGTGTCTCACGTGAACCCCCCCCCCCCCCAGCTACGCCACTGGTGCGAATGGAACAAAATTGCCACCTTTTTTAATTTTCAAAAGAAAACAATGCCCAAAGAAAAACTTCCCAAAGGCGTTTAAATTCATATTCATCCAAAAAGTATGGATGGATGAGGAAGGGATGAAGTAAATGATAAAGGTGTAGTCGGGAAGTCCTGGCGCATAATTCACGGGAGACACAATTTTATTTGTCGATAATTCCTTTATTTATGTTATAATGATAATAATAATAATAATAATAATAAGATTAATAACAGAGAAATGAAGTTTAAGAGAAAAACTAAAGTGTACTCTATCCGATCACAAAGAAATGAAGAAATTATGAAAGAATTAAACCAGGAATCAGTAATAGAGAAAATTAAAAATTATAAACATAAATGGACGGAACACGTTGAAAAAATGAAAACAGAAAGATTACCAAAACAAGCCTTAAATTACGAACCATTAGGAAAAAGAAAACCAGGACGTCCTCTTAACAGATTCAACGATGAGTTCTAAGGCCTGAACAGGCAACTCTAGGCCTAAATCCTTGATAGGCATATGATGATGAAAAACATAATATTTACATGAAACATTTGATGCATAATTCGTGCGTCTCATATTGCGAAGAATATTTTTTCTCCCAAAAATTCGACATGAAAAATGCGATGCGTCCAATACAACGGTGTTCCATATCCGGCAAAAAATACGGTATAGTTCGCCCACCGATTAGAGGTCCCTCGACACTTCTGCGCATGTCAGAAAAAAGAGAATCCATTCCGATAATAGGGTAATCAATCTGTCTTCTGGGATGTAATAATAAACAAACTCAGTTTGTTTATTATTACAGGTCGGAAAATTTAGCTTTTCTTTTACGAAGATTGCTGTTTTTAAAGTGTAACTATTTTGCTTGTATAACAGTTGGAAAAATGTACGTAGAGTATTAACAAAATTAAAAAAGATATAGCATAAAACAAAAATTTAACTAAGTTAAGAAAGTTTTCTATAAAATAAAAATAATTATACAGAAAAACAGAATTTTTTTCAAATGAACTTAAATATTCTAAACTTACAGTTGAGAGAACCGAGACACTTTAATGTCCTAAACCGATTAATTATTTATGACTTGTTGTGACTCTTTTAACAAACCCATCCAAAAAAAAAAATATTGGAAAAAAATACCATTGTCAAATCCTTTTAATCTTCAGAGTCATCTGAATCGGTGTCCGAATCGCCATCACTTTCACTTAAACTGATCACCAAAGGTTTGCATAATTCTTCGATAATTCCGTCTCTGTCCCAATACATGTTTTCCAATGAAGTGACATGAGAGCAATATTTTCCCCAGTTTTAAACTGTAATACTTTCAATCGCCTGTTCTGAAAGCTTAAAAAGTTTCGACATGTCAATATCTCCAGTTACGTTGCGATGTCGAATGAAACTTTTCACTTCTGCCCAAACATCATCCCAAACGATATTAATACTCAATAGCATTAATATCGCAATGATATGGTGGGACCTCAAAGCTAGAAATCCACGCTCTTTGAGCATCGTGTCGAATTTGAATAGTTTAGTTGTGGGCGAGTTTCTTTTGACCAAATTAAGCAATTCAATTTTTTGCATATCTGGGGAATGAGAAATGTTATTTGCAGAGAGCCAATCCATAAGAACTTGCTTCTTATTAGATCAATTTGGAACTTTGTTTAATCGAATAGAGTGATATGAAGCATTATCAATTATAACAACAGCATTTTTAGGAAGGTTTGGAATCAGTTTTGATTTTTCTGCCCACTTTTCGAAGGTCGTATAATTCATTTGCCCATGGTAATCTCCAATAGTTGAATTAGCTTTGTATAGTAAGTTTGAATTCGGTAAAAAAAAAAAAAAAAAAAAAAAAAAAAAAAACATTTCTCCACCAGCACACAAAATTATTATGCGCCGCGAGGCATTTCCTGTTTATAGCACTCCACATTCTTCTTTAGACTGCCAACATTTTCAATAAGTTAAATTACTATCAATCCAAGTTTCATCTAGATACACAATCGGTCTTTTCTCCTCCCTGAAACGTCTTATTGCTCTCAAATACTGCGTTCTAGATAAAACAATGTTAAGTTTCCTTTTATTCTGGGGCTTTTTAAAACAAAATCCGATTTCATGAAGTATTTTCCTTAAAGTTTCTCTTTTCCAAGGAAAATTAATTTTTTCTTTAAGCACAGGAATCAATTTCTGAACAGTTGGCACTCTTTTCTCGACCACGTAGAATTCGTGAATAGTTCTTATAACGTCTACATCAAAATCATTCAAAGCTATGGTTTCGATGGTTTTCTTTACTCTGGCGCTTTTTTAGGAGATTTAAATGTTGGCTTACCTTCACCTTTTGATTCCCTACGAATTCTTTTAACAGTCGATTCCGATACGCCCGCAATTGCACTTGCACGTTTTATGACTTGAGAAAGGGGAACAAGAAGACGATTCTTTTTCGCAGACTGTCAGCACATTATTCAATATTCTTTTGCAAGAGCTACTGAAACGTTTAACAACAGAACTTGTTGACTGTACTGGATCCATCATATAAATTAATAATAAAAAAATAATGCAAAAAAGCAACAACAAAAATCAAGCTAGTACTAGTACAGCGACAGACAAGAAAGCATGTTGGCGACCAATTCGTACATCCTTCATTTCTTTCTTCCCTTCAGCATGAATCGACTATTCTTGGCAAAATGCCAAGAAGAGATCTACAAACGGTGGGCGAACTATACTTATTTTGAGGACGAAGAGTCTATTGCCACTTAAAGGGGACAATGGGTTTATATCAGAAAAGGCTAAAAGAACGTCAGCCCAAGAAGAAAAATTCAACCTTGTTTGCATGTAAAAAATAATGGAGAGTGAAGTGAGATGTGAGATTTTTCTTACGAGACATAAGACAATGAGTTTTGGTGTCATCAAAGTACATAAGGTGATCCTCCTCTTCCCACTCAAGAAAAACGATAAGTTGTTTCATTGATTAAACTTGATTGTCAGAGAACTTGATGCTTGAAATGATTGCACTACAGAATTTATAATGAAGAGAAAAAATGGAGAGTATTGCCATCAAGAAATATATGGATAAGGTCTGAGGCCAGTGCAAAAAGATCATTATGTAGAGGAGAAGAGAGCGGTGAAAGAAATAGAACCCTGCTCGTACTCCGTGATTGGTGGGTAAATGTGATAAGAAATGGCTGGAGACTCAATTACGAAGGTTAGACTATATATATCATATAAGATGGTGGTGAGAAGGCCTCTGTGATAAACCTGATCAAATGTCTTGGAAATAGCGAACACGAGTTTCTTTCTACATTTCCATGGCTGGTACCAAAGATCGATGGAAGTAGAAGATCGGGTACCTAAAACATTGTGTAATCGACTCCGTTGGTTACTGTGTAATCTATACCTTATGCCTCCGGATGTCCAGGGCGGTGTTTAGCTATCATTCGGCTAGTCTATCTAGACTATTCATTAATCTATCATTCAACTCATCTCTATTCAGCCCTCTAAAAAATCATGGAGGCCATTAACAGACAATCTCTTCGTCACCAAGAAGTTGCCTGTTAATGGCTTCCATGATTTTTAGAGGACTGAATACAGATTACTTGAATGATAGACTGATGGCTGAATTTTATCAGTTTTATTTTGTTTTAGAATCGGCTGAATATAGTCTTCTTTCCATGCTTGAACTAGCTGCTGGACATAAAAGAAAAATCGAAAATTCTATATAGAAGACATGTTAATTCTGGGGCAAAACTTTTATCACAAAAGAAGGATACTATTAGGGTAAAAGACATGTTAATTCTGGGGCAAAACTTTTATCACAAAAGAAGGATACTATTAGGGTAAAAGACATGTTTTTAAAGCCATTCAGGATTCTTCTAATTCCTGACAGATCAGAGGCTATGTGGGTATGGAGAGAGATGTTCTATGTAATATGCAATGGTCGTCTGTGTAGAAGGTAAAACAGAATAATGATGTGGAGGGTTGCCTTTTTTACCAAGAG
Source organism: Typopeltis vanoorti (assembly GCF_054136105.1). NCBI lineage: Eukaryota > Metazoa > Arthropoda > Arachnida > Uropygi > Thelyphonidae > Typopeltis > Typopeltis vanoorti. The sequence goes on along the minus strand of NC_143549.1, from coordinate 190,688,659 downwards.
ATGGTATGATAACACGGTCGAACTATCTCCTTTTTTTCGAGATAGTATAATGGTACTTTCAAGATGGGTGAAAGGTTGAAGCAATGAAAATAATCGGATTCAATGGATCTGGCATGGGACAGAAAGCTAAACACCGCCCTTTGAAGAGCAGACGAGTTTTCAGTATTTGATCCTTTCAAAATCAGATTTGTATTTGTTTATGGTATTATTTATTTGTTTGTTATTTTTTATTTAATAAATAAATGCATTTTTGTAAGCATCGCATGGTGCAGTGTACGCGAGTGGGAAGCTAGAGCTTTAATTTACAGCCGCTTGTGACGTGCTGAATTCTCTCCTTGGACAGTGGTTAGGGATTGGGTCAGGAAAAGAGAAATTGTAATCACATCATGAAAAGGAGGAGAACTTAAAGGCAATCTTTGCCATCATTGTAATGTCAAATGATGAGACAGAATGTAGGTGAAAAATTTTCCATATTAAAAGAAACAAGAGGAGAGCCGACATTTAATTGTGGCTGTAAGAAAGCTAGTTAAGGAAGCGATCATGGGTGTCGCAAAATGGCAAAAATTATCTGGTATTTACTTGAAACTTTCCTAAGAAGCTTGTTTGATGCTATCCAAAAGAGGACAGTCCAATTAATTAACATACTTCTCTTAGAGATTCATTCAAACCATTCTCAGCCTTCTATTTCTTTCTTTTGTAGATATTTTCATTCATAATATCCTGCTCATGACCTCCACATCTTGAAGCGGGCCCCAAGATCAGGATTTTTGGCGGGCCCCGTACCTGTCGCTCAGGTTAAGGACAACGCTTTGCTATACAATCTACAATGTTTAGGATCAATTAGTTTAAATGATAACACAAAAGTAATATTTATTTAAAAAACTACCAACATCTACGTAATACAAACTAATAATAATATTCAAAATTACTTCAAAGTATATTTTCTAGCTTTTGTCGACGCAAATTTATCAATAATGTCAGTAAAATCAACTCGCTTAGCCAAATCATTTTCGATGCACAAAATTGCTAGGCGATTAAGTTCTTCTTGGCTACTTGTGCTTCTTTGCCATGTTTCCAATGAATTGGCCAGTCTACTGAATGATCTCTCAGCTGAAGAAACAGCAACCGGTATTGTGTAAAATAGTTTAATGGCGAGGCAGATGTTGGCAAATATACTTAGCAGGTTTTTGTCATAAATTGCGTTCAAAAATCTCACCGGACTTGTTTGTCTGTGCCAAAAACTATCTTATGAATACCTTTAAGGTGAAGAATTTCATTCAATAACTCTTCTGACAGATCTTTTTCATACATGTTCACAAGTTTTGCTGCTTTTGCGATAAGTTGACCATCGTTCAAGTTGTGGAAATTTAAAATCGGTGAGAATAATTCACATATATTATCTGCTGCTTCAAACCTTGTTTTTAAATCATTCATAATGAAATTCAATACTGGATGAATTACGAAAATTTTGTTCAGGTTCTACAGTAGTTTTTCGATTTTCGCATCAAAAATTGAGGTTGCACACCGATTGCTTACTCTTGCACTAATTCTCTTAGAAGTGCGGACTTGACCTCAAGAAATATTCCTTTAATTTGTATAATAATGTTTTCATTGTCAATATTTGCAATATTTCGAGCCAAAACATTGTCATTAGTATACCTTTTTATAAGATCTGAAATATTTTTTCAAGCATTTAATTGTGTTCAGTGTTGAAGGAGAAAGCGAGATGGGCGACGAAAACCGAAAACTAAACTAAATTGGGAATGGGAAGTTCAGAAGAGTAACCATAAATCTGAAAAGATGGATAATGGGTTGGAACCGATTGCAAAAGCTAGTAGTTTTTATGAATGAATATGTCTCTCTCGGCACATATTCATTCATGTTTTATAAAGTTTCTTTTTGTCATTTCTTAGTCTCCCTTAACTGACCACCCGATAAGGCAGTCCCCCATAATTCCGGGCCCCCAGGCTAGAGCCCTGTCAGCCCAACCCTTGTGGGGGGCTATGGTCCTGAAAGGGATAATGTTCACTTTAACAGGTCAGTCATCATTTCTTCACCTTCTTCCAACACCGGTCGCTTGTGCTTGTTGGCCAACATTTACTTACTGAAACAAATTTCCCTTCCTCCTCTTTCATCCCATTTACCTCTATTCTTGGAACACCTATCCTCATGTGGAGAAAACTTCGTTTTCTCCACAGGCTACAATCTTCAGCTATTCAAGAAACACGTCGACAGATTTCTTATTTTTTCTTTAATATTTTTCCCACAATGCCATGTGATTGTGTTTTACCTTTTGTGTGTGGCTCTGATATAATTATTATTATTATTATCAAAGGTACATGCCACATCCGGAGTATAGAAATAAAACAACACAGTGTTCCTCAAGGCGCCGCTCTATTCAACATATACATTAACGATGTTCATAACACGGCCATAAGAAGTCAAATATTTCAGTACGCAGATGACACCGCACTACTAGTAATCCACATAGACATCAACATGGCTCTCCGCAAAGCACAACAAGACTTAAATGAAATCACAACACACTTCTACCAAACCGCAGTTGTAATCAACGGCACCAAACACAGATGTTGATAATACACAACCCCAGAATCATACGCCCCGCACCACTATCGATACATTGTCACACATACCGCTGAATTAACAACAAAAATACTTGCAAATGTCCCGAAATCAAACCTGCAACACGTGCAAAATACCTTGGTCTACATAGATTCCCACCTTAAATGGACAAAACATATAGAATACCTACACACTAAACTCCAGATCATCGCAGCAAAACTCTTCCAAGTAAAAGACATTATTCCATCCAACATAAAAAAAAAAACTCCTATATCACGGTATCTGCGAATCCCTACTCAGATACCGAATAACAGTCTATGCAAATACATCAAACAGCCACCTAACAAAATTAGAAACACTACACAGGAAAATCGTGTCAGCAGTGATCTGGACACCTTACACGCAACAACCAATATCCGACAAGCACATGGCGATACACAGAATTCTGAGCATTGAAACCTGAAACACTACATGACATTAGCAAGGAATTACTTCAACATCATCACCTATCGAAACAACGGAGACACATATCGTATAACACGACCTACGACAACTCTCTACATCCACACACACCCTTCAACAACTCATACGGTTCTTTTGTGAGATCACATCAGATACCCACGCAACTCAACAACCTACCAAAAAATTTAATACACATAGATAACTACATTAAAACTGGAAAATACACCAACTAAGTTAAGATACCATTATCACTAATGTACACATCACAAATCACTAGCATCCGATGCCTACATCCCATACATAAACAGTAGCAACAACACAAATAGTGAAGGCTAAATCCCACTCTCTTCATAAAAGCTAACCCAAGCTTCGAAATAGGTGGGATTAACTTGCCTCACTCATCTACACGTAATCTCATTATTAAAAAATTATATAAATAATGAGTTTATTGTATATTTGTTAGAATTAGGAAATATAATATTTTAATTGAATATGCGTAAATACTGGTATAATCACACTTTCTCAAGCTTTGAAAAAAAAATGAGTAAACTACAACATGTAATATTATATAAGTTGTGTAACTCTGAACTATATAATTGTAAATTATTACTGTGATTGTTGTTTTAAAAAATAGCAAAAAACCGTTGTTAATTACACATGATAGTAGAGGTATGTAAGTTTAGGTTCACTTAAAACCTTGATATTCCAGGTCCACCTACTCACTGATGAGACCTCAAAAAAGGTTGAAACCGGTCTGGGTAGTGACCTCTTCTCATAATGTAAAATAGTATTTATACATCTCTTAGGAGCTGGGTTTTACATTATGAGAGAATATTAAAGTTAGTGACGGATCTTGCTCCACCTTTGCATGGAGTTGCCCTGGTGTTGTACTACCCAAGTAATCATTTACACTTGGTTCCGCCGATAGTTTTTTCGGCATTGAAACTGTATGGATGTCGATGGATTTCGACCCGAGTTTCGTACCCGGCTATAAAATAAAACGGGATTTACCATCTCCCGCTCAATCAGCAAAAAACTATGCTATCATCATTATTATTGAAATCCCGTTATATGTAGCACTTAGTGCTGAACCTTGTAAAATAATATACTGAATGTCAATCAAGATGATCATTCTATATTTGTAAATATTTGAGAGATCAATAAAAAAAGACCTCCTGGAAGTGAAGAACTTATCAAAGAAGGCCAATCATCACACACACCACCCTTCATACCTTCTCTGAAACTCATTACTTCAACAGGCAAACTGTTCCACCCGCCTTCTTTGACAAATAATAATGATGATCTAGTTCTTATCCCTTTCTTAACCTCCCCACCTTCCATATAACGAACATTTTAATTAGACGATATTTATACTACTCATGCAGACGTTTTTAGATCTATTTCACCCCTATTTCTTCCGTTTACCAGTGTCTCTATAGAAAACAAACTCTCAATCTGTCCTCATTATCGACATTCCATAATCCAGATATAATCCTTTGTGACTAAGTTTTGCACCCTCTGCACAACTTCTTTATCCCTTTGGAACCCAGACCAAATACGTGCACATTCTGGTGTGTTTTTTACTAAAGCCTTGCAAAGGACGAAATAACGTCCTTATCCTTACATGTTAATGATCGTTTCACCACCGCAATGATCCTCTGAGTTGTATTTGCAATTTTTGTATCTTTCCTTTGAACTTCAATTTCCTATCCACCATATCTCCAACAACCTTAGTCTCATCAGTTTCTCTTAGCACATTCCTGCGATATAATATGCCGTTGGCTATTCCATCATGTCAAAGTGTATAACTTTACACTTACTAACATTGAATAGCCACCCCATTATCATTGTTCCAGCCTATTCAATCATTCTCTAATTGCTGGATATCAGCATCATTCTTATATATATATATAATTCTGGTCGATACGTGGGCTATTTGCATCATGCTCTTGCTAACGTCAAAAATCTCGCACCTCTTACAAGTAGTTCTTTCTGCTAAATCTGTGGAATTTGAATGGTAGGCCAGTTTGCGTTCTGTATGTCGAAGTTCCAAAGGAAGAAGCCAGTTTGTATATTTGAATTGCTTTGAATTGCAAGATCGAATGAAAAAAGATCGGCGTAGGCCATCTTTTTTCATATAGTTCAATATAAATTTCAGGATTTAGAGAACGATAAAAACAGCAAACGATGGTAATAAAGTGTAGCAAGCAAATTTTATGCTGAAGCACGTCAAACATCACGTATTCTAAGTTTGTCATTTTTTCATATGGGATATCAGATGTGACGAATGCATCATCCTTCTGATAGAAGGAAATATTTAAGAGTGCTGTTCAAACAGTTGGGTTGGATGGCAGTTCTTCAGATTACTGGTTTAGAAGATCTTAAGTGTTGGTGCACATCGATTATATTAATGTTAAGGCCATGGTGTTGAAGTAGATGTGGAAAAATACTTTTCTGCACGTATTTTTGAATTTTAAATGTTTGTAATGGATTTTTTAATTTGTATTTTTCGAGTGGGATTTTATTTTTCTGGCAGGGATACATTTTTGAGCGAGGTGTTGTATCTCATTATATTTTCCTTTACTGTTAATATGGAGGAAAAGTTAAATGAAGAGTAAGGTCATGCAGTGGTCAGTCAATAGCTCGTGAACATGATGCCACACGCACACATAGGAAAACCAGTGACCTCTTCATGTATGGGCTTGACTTTACCTCCTACATACCAGCATATTCTGGCTCCCTCCAGACACTACCTGGCAGAATAGTGGCAGCACAGTTATTCTTCAGCACGGATATGCACAGTTATTTACTGCATTTTAGGTGTCACGGCTTTACATTTAAGAAAGGAAGTGTAGACAAAAACCGTAAACCTTACTGTAGAGACCAATCATGACAACAACCACTTATTCGATCTGCAGTGGTGTTCTGTTGTATTTTACTTTCTTTCTTTCTTTCTTAAAATAAAAGTTCATAAACGTTTATGGGCACTCTTCTCCTTCATTTTCGACAATTACGAAATGGACTCTCGAGTTTAAACGTGGCCGTACCAGTCTTGAAGATGATCCACGTGAAGGACGTCCAAAAAGTGTAACAACACCAGAAATCATTGATCAGGTGCACGATATAATATTGGATGACCGGCGAGTCAAAGTGAGTGAAAGTCCTGAGACTATAGGCATTTCAGTCCGCGCGGTTAGTCTAGTGGCTGTGCGCTTTGCAACCATAAGCCTGGAGAAGGTATGTCCTAGGTTCGATTCTCGTCGGTGACGTGGGGAGCTAAAGGATCCTCCTCTCTCTGCCTTAGCCAAGTTAGCCGGTCTTGGGCGCGGGCAGTAGGGTTTTTCCCCCAGTTTAGCTGGGGGGGAGTTAATCACGCAAGCAGGCAAACCGGCCCCGTGAACACACACGGACTACATTCATGAATACTTCCAATAGGGATACAGTAGAGGAGTGGCGTGCCTGCTACATTACTTCGCCGTAACTTCTCATTGGGAGGAGATCCAACCCGTTTGAAACAGACGGAAGGGAGAGATAGATAGAGAGATAGATTTTTTTTTATTTTTATTTAACTTGTTAAAATAAACATTACACGATAGGCAACAATGACTATTTACATATTATAAGTATATATTTACAGAGAAAGAAAAACATTTTCCTTTCGGGTGTAGAATACAGATATAAATGAATATTCAAAATTAACAGTTCAGTTTCAGTCTGAGTTATCATTCAGATGAAGCACATTGTCGTCGTCAATCCAGAAGAGGGTACCAGTTGGATTCCACTCCTCTAGGAATTTCGCAACAGTTCTTGTTTCTTTGAAGTGCTCAAGTTCCAATAGAAGCCTGCTTTTTAGTTTCCGACGGAGGATGTGCATGAGGGTTTGTGCAGTTTCAGTGATGGATGGGTGCTGGTTACTTCTTGTCTGTTTTAGGTAAAAGCTGTAGATGACGGCGCAGATGAAGATGAAATTGCATGTTCTGTGTCTGTTTTCTTCTGTGTGGACTAAATTCCAGTAGTCTTCTTGGCTGTGTGTGTAGTTACAGGTGCTAGAGGCGGTATTCAGGGCATAGGTGATTATCACTTTGTTTGCAGGGCAGGTCAGATATGTGTGTTCCAAGGTGCCTGAAACGTCACAGAATGGACACAGATCCGTTTCTCTTAGCTTAAATTTATAGAGCTTTGAAGGAGTTGGCAAGATGTTATGCCATAGTCTCCACTGTATTTCGGAATCTGGTTTGGCACATTTTGATTTATATGACAGATCCCACTGAAAACTGTGTGGTATATGCAGCCTTGTAGATGAGAGTGTTAAGGCTGAATATAAGAATGGTGAGGATGGGGACACTGACATGAGGAAGTGGTATATTTTCTTGTAGTTGGAGGGATGAATTGGAAGTGAGGCTTCAGATTGTACAAGATGAAATATTGGCCCCGAGCAGTTTCTGGAAGGAATACGGATTTCCTGAGGTGTAGCGATATCTGGATAGGCTTTTATAATGGAGGCTTGCAACTGCTGATATTGCTTTTCAGTTTTTGGGTTATTCATTGGTAGGCTTGTGAATGCTTTCCACTTTAGGGTGTGGGTTAGGAGGTCTCCTATGACTCTTATTCCTGCCCAGTTCCATGTAGGGAAAAGAAAAGGCTGGCCAGTTGTGAGACTTGTGATGTTTTTGTTTGAAAATAGTGGTTCTGTAAGTACAGCTGACTCTGTTGATCCTGTGAGTGTGTGATGGAGTCCTGTGTTTTTCCATCGCTGTAGAGCATCTTTGTAAAAAGGAGGTAGTTTAGGAGGAGATGGTGCAGGACTGGCCATTCGGAGGATTGTAGAAAGTGTAAGTCCTCTGGTGGATGCTTTCGTGATGTAATCGAAGGTGGTTACATAAGTGTGATTGCATTGAAGTGTCTTTAGGAGGAGGATTATCCTGAAGGATCGAATCTTGTTTTCAAGGGAAATCAGGCCTTGACCTCCCTTGCTGAGTGGCTTGCAGAGTTGAGGGTATGTTGTCCAGTGAGTTTTGTTCCAGAGGAAACGTTTGATTTCCTTTTGAATGTGGTAGAGAAATTCTTCAGGAGGTGTGAGTACTTTGAGGGTATGCCATAAGACACTCGCAGCCATCTGGTTAACTATTAGTACTCTTCCTCTAAGTGAAGACATGGAACGAACGCTGTTCCATTTACCTAGCACCTGTTTAAAACGATTGTGCAGCTGTGTCCAGTTCAGTGTGTTATATATTTTCGTGTTGCCAAGGTGCACACCTAAGTATCTTTGTCCTTCGCTTGACCAGGTACATTCGATCGGAGAATCATTTCTAGACTTCCATCTGCCTGACCACAAGCCCATGGTTTTGGCAGAATTTAATTTGGCCCCTGAGGCTTGTGCATATAGTCTGTGTGCTTCCTCGGTTACTGTCATTTCTTCTTCATTTCGTACTATTACAGTGACGTCATCGGCATATGCTGATAAGGTAATTTTTTGATGTGGTTCTATTATTCTGGTTCGTTTGGAGATGATGGTGTCGTGTATTCTTTTTAAGAAGGGTTCTATGGCCAGTGTGTATAATTGACCAGAGAGGGGACATCCTTGCTTTATCCCTCGAGAGTATGACAAAGTGCGAGTGAGCCTGTTGTTGATTTTTAAACAGAAGTGTGCATCTCTGTAAAGCAATTGCACTGTTTCAATGATGACAGGACCATAGCCAAATGCCTTTAGAACTTCATAAAGGTATTCGTGCTCTACCCTTTCGAAAGCCTTCTCCTGATCAAGGCTGACAAGTGCCAGGTCTTCATGTTGGCTGTTTGCGATGTGGATGAGGTCTCTTATTAAATGGAGGTTATCATGTATTGATCTTCCTGGGACAGAGTACGTTTGATGTTGGCCAATAACTTCAGGCAGTGTTGGCTTTATTCGGTTTGCTATAACTTTGGAAATTATTTTGCAATCGGTATTAATTAGGGAGATTGGACGCCAGTTTCGGATATCCGTGTGGTCTCCCTTCTTTGGTATCAATCGTGCTACTGAGGTCGTGACGGATTGTGGGAGGCCATTGATGTAGGCTTCTTGCAGTGTTTCGAGGAGAAGTGGTCCGAGTTGATTCCAGAAGACTTGGAAAAACTCTGACATGAGACCATCAAGGCCAGGAGATTTGTTCTTTGGCAAGGATGTGCATGCGGTTTTCAGTTCATGTAGCGTGATTTTCTTTTCTAAGTGGTTCCGATCTGTTGCAGAGATTTTTTTTGTTTCTTTCAGTATTTCGTGAATGGCATGATGGGATGTTCCTGCAGCTGTATGCATTCTTGTAGTATTGTAGGATTTCAGAGGTGATTTTTCTTGGATCTTCTGTGATGCTGTCATCTTGAAGTCTGATAGCAGAGATGGAATTTGCTGCCTGACATTTTTTTTCCAAAGAGAAAAAATATTTTGTGGGGGCGTCTGAAAGATTTATTTGTGTATGCCGCGATCTAAGTAGGGCACCTTTTGCCGATAATTCTGCCTGTCTTTGCATGGCTTGGAAGGCAGAATGATGTTCAGGGCTTTCTTCTGGGAGATACTTGAGCTGTTCTTCAAGTTGTCTGATTCTAATGTTCTTCTGTTGATTTTTCTGGTGACTGTAGATCTGCGTAAAGGATTTTATTCGTGATTTTAGGTGGGGACACCATGTTTTCATTGGTTCTGTATCCACTTTCGAGTGAGTGAGGTTGGTTATTAAAGCCTGAGCGTTTATTATATAATCTGGATCTTTCAGGAGAGTATTGTTGAAGATCCAGTAGGCACTTCCTGTTTTGGATGCTTCCAAGGATAATGAAAGTTGCAGCTTGACGAAACAATGATCTGAAATGTAGGAAGGGATGTGTGAGATATTTATGACTAGAGGCAAGGTATGTTTGGAAATGTAGTATCTGTCCAGTCGTGCTTGGTAGAGTGGCCTATTTGTCGCTGTGATTGCTGACCTCCATGTGTAGGATTTCTTATCAGGATGTTGATGCCGGAAGACGTCGATGAGTTCATTATCGTTTACCAGTGTTTGAAGTTTGTTTATTAATTGGCTACGATGTTCAGCACACTGAAGTCTGTCTTTTTCTTGGTCAAGAGTGCAATTAAAGTCTCCCGCTATTATGACATGTTCTTGGTCTATACTAGACAGATGGTTTTGAACGAAATCCAGGATTTGTGATGCCAGAGCATCCTGCTGTGGTATGTAGATGTTGAACACATGCAAGGTATTATGGTTGGGTGCTATTATGTGAGCATACAAGGCATATCATGGTATATCAGCAATCACTTTTAGTTTGTAGGGAGATCTATGATGTACACCTAAGCTAACTCCTGCTCCATGATGTTGTTGGGTTGCAGAGTGCTGTAAGTCATAAGGTCACTCTGCCCATCTTCTGGATAAATTGGATGAGGAGTTGATGTTTGTTTCTTGCATTAGTATTAGGTCTATATGATATTTTTGTACCTGGTCAAAGACTATTCTGTTGCGTAGAGCAGAGGCACATCCTCTTGCATTGAGAGAGAAAAGGCTTATAGACATTATGATTTATGAAAGTTTGATTGTAAGTTTAATCTAATATTGGTCCTGGTACTGTGTTTGTAGACCATTAATTAGGTAATAGATTCGCTTACCCCTGTTAACCTCTGCTCTGCTCTTTTTACATTTCAGTTTCGAGTGTAGGTCCTGAAGTTGAGATATTAGTTCCGGGATTCTTGTGGTGTATTTAAGGGCTATAGTTAGTTTGTGAGGAGAACCTCGCACTTTCTGTATGAAGGATGACAGCTGCTTCATGGTTAGGGGACCCTCAGTGTGAGGAAGTTCGCCCTCAGCTTCCTCTTCTTCTAGGTCGTCATGTGGAAATACCGTTTCCTCATCATCTGGGAATTCTGTTTCTCCTTGGCTGGCTGCAGGTGGAGAAAGGCCATTTTGAGTAGTTTCTTCTATAGGGTGAGGTTTTGAATTAGTGGGAGGCTGAGTTAGTGAATCTGGTTGCTGGGTCTGGGGATTGCTTTTAATTAGTTCGTCCTTGTCATCTCTGTTGGGAGGATCCGTGTTTTCGTGTTGTGAGACTTCGTTTTCTGAGCCTTGGATCTCATTACTTGGCAGGCGTTCAAGAGCGACGTGAGCGTTGTCTTTTTCAGTTCGGGATTTTCTTTCCTCTGAAGTTTGTGATGAGGAGAGAATTTTTGGTTTACTTTTTCCTATGCTTTGATTTTCTTCATGTGCGATGTTATTCTGTTCAACTGGTTTACTATTCCGGGCTGGGATGTTTGTTGATGAACTGTTGGTAATATAGGGGCATTGTTTCCTAGATGAGGAAGATAAGTAGAAAGTATAGGTTATTCCGTTTATGTCCGTGTTGATTAATTTTGGGAGGTCGTGTAGTGCGTCGTTGTTTGGAAAATGCATTAATGCCTGCCTTCGAAAGCTTTTGACATGGGCAAATTCGGGCTTCTTCGTGGCTGCTGACAATGTGCGTATTTTTCCTGTGACCGAACCGTATCTTGATAACATGGATCTGATGAGTTGATGAGGAATTTCAGGGGGAACATTTGATACTGTTACTTTTGTTGGGGCCAGTGCTATTGGGGCTGCTTCGAAGTGATAATCGCCAATATCGACTCCTTTTTGCAGTACCGTTTGTGCCCATGAGATATGGCTAAAATATACCTGCACAGTTACGCGGGAAGCGTCAGTAATGTTTTTTGCGGGCACAATTTTGGCGATCGCCGTCAGATAATCTTCTAATGGGATGTTTTCTTTGGTGGCGAAAATAACAATCCCATTTTCTCGGGAAATGACGTTCGTAACAGTGGTAGTTATTTTTGCGTTAATCGGTTTATTGCTGGCTGATGAGGCGTTCGAGTGTGAGATCAGTGTTTTGGGGGACGATAGGATATTTCCATTAGATACAACATTAGCATAAGATTTTGAATTGACTGACCTGTTTTCCATGTACATAGCTCCGGTGAACTTTGCTCTTCCTTCCGGGTCCGAAGTCGTAGGGGGTCTTTGAATTGCTAAATCCTTGGTAGTACATGAATGTGCAGTTGCCATGGCGGGTAATCCTTCGCCGGCTATAGCCTCAGGTGAGGGGTGCAGGTGTACGAGAAGGAATTATGGCGTCCAAGTTGAAGATATATACGAACTCGTACAGCAGGAGAAGAAAACTGTCATAAATCACTTATCACTACACTTACGCGTACACGACTAGTATGAGTAGATAGCTCTCGGCTTGGAGAATATACCTATATAAAAAAATAAGTCCTTCCTTTCGGATAAACGTATAAAAGGTGGGGGAAGGCAGGAGCGGTATGAACGCACGTGCAACACCTTGGCCACCTAGCGGATATATATGTATATAGATATATATATAGATAGATAGCGGATATATATACAGATATTTTATTTTATTTTTTATTTTTATTTTTTTTTTATTTAACTTGTTAAAATAACCATTACACGATAGGCAACAATGACTATTTGCATATTATAAGTATATATTTACAGAGAAAGAAAAACATTTTCCTTTCGATGTACAATAGAGAATGCAATAAATGAATATTCAAAATTAACAGTTCAGTTTCAGTCTGAGTTATCATTCAGATGAAGCACATTGTCATCGTCAATCCAGAAGAGGGTACCAGTTGGATTCCACTCCTCTAGGAATTTCGCGACAGTTCTTGTTTCTTTGAAGTGCTCAAGTTCCAATAGAAGCCTGCTTTTTAGTTTCCGACGGAGGATGTGCATGAGGGTTTGTGCAGTTTCAGTGATGGATGGGTGCTGGTTACTTCTTGTCTGTTTTAGGTAAAAGCTGTAGATGACGGCGCAGATGAAGATGAAATTGCATGTTCTGTGTCTGTTTTCTTCTGTGTGGACTAAATTCCAGTAGTCTTCTTGGCTGTGTGTGTAGTTACAGGTGCTAGAGGCGGTATTCAGGGCATAGGTGATTATCACTTTGTTTGCAGGGCAGGTCAGATATGTGTGTTCCAAGGTGCCTGAAACGTCACAGAATGGACACAGATCCGTTTCTCTTAGCATAAATTTATAGAGCTTTGAAGGAGTTGGCAAGATGTTATGCCATAGTCTCCACTGTATTTCGGAATCTGGTTTGGCACATTTTGATTTATATGGCAGATCCCACTGAAAACTGTGTGGTATATGCAGCCTTGTAGATGAGAGTGTTAAGGCTGAATATAAGAATGGTGAGGATGGGGACACTGACATGAGGAAGTGGTATATTTTCTTGTAGTTGGAGGGATGAATTGGAAGTGAGGCTTCAGATTGTACAAGATGAAATATTGGCCCCGAGCAGTTTCTGGAAGGAATACGGATTTCCTGAGGTGTAGCGATATCTGGATAGGCTTTTATAATGGAGGCTTGCAACTGCTGATATTGCTTTTCAGTTTTTGGGTTATTCATTGGTAGGCTTGTGAATGCTTTCCACTTTAGGGTGTGGGTTAGGAGGTCTCCTATGACTCTTATTCCTGCCCAGTTCCATGTAGGGAAAAGAAAAGGCTGGCCAGTTGTGAGACTTGTGATGTTTTTGTTTGAAAATAGTGGTTCTGTAAGTACAGCTGACTCTGTTGATCCTGTGAGTGTGTGATGGAGTCCTGTGTTTTTCCATTGCTGTAGAGCATCTTTGTAAAAAGGAGGTAGTTTAGGAGGAGATGGTGCAGGACTGGCCATTCGGAGGATTGTGGAAAGTGTAAGTCCTCTGGTGGATGCTTTCGTGATGTAATCGAAGGTGGTTACATAAGTGTGATTGCATTGAAGTGTCTTTAGGAGGAGGATTATCCTGAAGGATCGAATCTTGTTTTCAAGGGAAATCAGGCCTTGACCTCCCTTGCTGAGTGGCTTGCAGAGTTGAGGGTATGTTGTCCAGTGAGTTTTGTTCCAGAGGAAACGTTTGATTTCCTTTTGAATGTGGTAGAGAAATTCTTCAGGAGGTGTGAGTACTTTGAGGGTATGCCATAAGACACTCGCAGCCATCTGGTTAACTATTAGTACTCTTCCTCTAAGTGAAGACATGGAACGAACGCTGTTCCATTTACCTAGCACCTGTTTAAAACGATTGTGCAGCTGTGTCCAGTTCAGTGTGTTATATATTTTGGTGTTGCCAAGGTGCACACCTAAGTATCTTTGTCCTTCGCTTGACCAGGTACATTCGATCGGAGAATCATTTCTAGACTTCCATCTGCCTGACCACAAGCCCGTGGGTTTGGCAGAATTTAATTTGGCCCCTGAGGCTTGTGCATATAGTCTGTGTGCTGCCTCGGTTACTAGATAGATAGGCATTTCAAAAAAACGTGTAGGATATATTTTGCATGAAGAATTGCAAATGAAAAAGCTTTGCGTAAGATGGGTGCTGCGCTTGCTCACAGGAGGCCAAAAACGCACTCGCATGAAAATCTCTGAACAGTGCTTGGAGCATTTTAACAAGAATAAAACTGATTTTGTGCGTCGATTTATTACTATAGATGAGACTTTGGTGAATCCAAGTCTCATCTATAGTAATAAACCATTACACACCAGAACCCAAACAGTAGTCATAACAGTGGACAGAAGCCGGTTATTCAGCGCCAAAGAAAACAAAGTCGGTTCCATCAGCAGGAAAGGTAATGGCATCTGTGTTTTGGATGCTGAAGGCATTTTGTTTATTAATTATCTTGAAAAGGGTAAAACAAGAACCGGGGAATATTATTCCCATCTTTTAACCAGACTAGGCGAAAATCTTGAGAAAAGATCCGATTTGCAGAAGAAAAAATTCATCGTTCATCAAAACAATGGGCAATGGGAAAATTAAGGGATCTGCGCTATGAATTGTTGGAACTTCCGCTCTAATCCCCAGATTTGGTTCCCTCTGACTTCTATCTCTTCCCAAAACTAAAAATCTTCCACGCCGGTCAGCTTTTTTTTTTTTTTTTTTTTTTTTTTTTCAAATCAAGAGGTGATTGCAGCTGCAGAGGGATATTTTGCAGATCTTACTGAGAACCACTACAGCGACGGGATAATAGCGCTGGGGCATCGCTGGAATAAATGTATTTGTTTTAAGGGAGATTATGTTGAAAAATAAAAATAATTTTGAAATTATAAATTCGTATTAATTAATAGTTATAATTAATTAATTAATTATAATTAAATAAATACAACTATTCATTAATAAGTAATTAATAGTTATTAACTACTAATATCCCCACCCATCCACACACGCATAATTGTACCTTACCTGTGCATATCGGTAGTTGATATGTCTCTGTCAAACCCTGCGTTAACACGATGTCTTGAATTATTCAAGCAAATTTTATTCAACATTTTCTAGTTTTCCTCAAGTGACATGGAACATGCTAATATTATGGTAGTACTTATTATAACATTTCCATATTATAAATTGTACAATTTGGTCTGATGTATTAAAATAAAGAACTTTTATTATTAAAAGACCAGAAGATAGGAGAACATGGTATCCTTTCATCATCTGGAAGGATAACTTCCAGATGATGAAAGAGAGAAGAGAGAAGAGAGTGAAGAGAGAAGATAACAATATCCAACTGTCCATTTACAAGAAACCCACAGATACTGGTAGATATCTACATTATTCGTCCAACCATCGTAGATTACAAAAACACAGCATCATTCATATGCTTCGTAATAGAGCCTTAAGGTCTATTTCAAAAGAAGCAGATGTACAGAGAGAACTGTCACTAATAGCTAACACTCTATCTCTTAATGGATACCCTTCTAACATTTTAAACAAATGGCTATTTAAAGACAACCACCAACAACGTGTTACGGTGCCCCAATATGTGTCCACAGCTGTCATTCCATATATTAATTCAGTTTCCACAAAATTGGCGAGAATGTTAAAAGCTCATAACATCAGAGTGATTTTTAAACCAACTACCATGATCAGACAAATCTTAGGATCACCCAAAGATGAGGTACCTTTCTTCAAATGTCCTGGAGTATATGAAATTCCATGCACGTGTGGCCTTTCTTACATTAGTCAGACTTCTAGAAGTTTTGAAATAAGACAGAAGGAACATGTGGGGGATGTCAATCATAATAGAATCATCACATCTGGTTTAGCACATCATTTCTCAACATCAAATCACGTTATAGATTGAAAAACAGTTCTATGCCTTACATCGAGAATGACTACAGCCACAGAACTTGCAAAGAAGCAGCTGTGGTACTACGCACAGGCAATAATTTAAATAGAAATCAGGGCATTGTTCTTAAAGACATATGGAAAAATCTCATCATCTCTCTCAGCTCGACAGAGTTACAATATGCAAAAAACTACACCACACGTGGTCATGTACCGGATTCTGACTGAAGCATTCGAACACTTGCACGCCATCAAACACGAATGATCGAATGTAACGGCCTAACAGTTACTAAAGTGTATGTTTGAAATGTAACTTAATGCATTTGTTTTCACACCAGTTCAGCTTTAATAATGCTAGACAGTGGCTAGTGAAACTTGTTGGCTCTTTGTATATTTTATCATTTATCTTCTGGTCTTTTAATAATAAAAGTTCTTTATTTTATTTCCATATTATGTTAGATCTTGTAAGAGAATTCGATTTTAATCTTTCATTACATGATACATGTATCTGTACACCTTTCTTTAGCTTGAATCATAAATATTACTGGTTTTTTTATTATTAATTGCAAAGACAAAATCTTTGCCCTTGTCTTTTACATAAAGAATAAGTTTGACTTGAATAAGAGGCAATGTATAGTTTTTTTTTTTAATTATTATTATTATTATTACTTTGTGCTTTGCAGGGTCGATCAAGAACTACAGGGAGCACGAATGCGAAATATGTTTTTTATGGGGGGGGGTGTATTTTATTAATGAATGGGTTTTTATTAAATTATAGTAAATAATCAATTAATTAAATGCCATAATTGTAATTAATCACACTAATCTGTTTCAATAAATTACAATAATTCGCAAAATGTTATTAAATATAATAATAAACTTACTATGTTTTCATAGTAACTTAAAGGGTATCTTTGAACATGCGAAATAAAATGCTGATCACCTCACCATTTCCTCATTCTTTTTCTTATCAGTATTTATTCTGTAATTGTCAGTTATATATATATATATATATATATATATATATATGCTACAAGATCGATTCAACTCAGGTTATTGTTTGTGTTAGAAGTGACAGAAGAGAAGACGCTATAAAATATTTTCAAAGTGGTTTTAATTAGTTTTATTAGTATGTCTAGAAACAAATAATTCTAAATATCTAATATGGCATTTTCAAAAATAGGAAGTAAAATATAGCACGCTGTAAAGTGTTTTAACAATAATCCGTTTGTTTCCATTTCAGGGAAATTAGCCCGTTTGATTAAGTAGTTTTATTTGCTCTTGTTGTTGCAAAAATTACGCACTGCTAAAACCGTAAACAAGTGTATTTTATGTGCAAGAGGGGGGTTGGGGGGGTTCCAGGAGAGAAGACTTTGCTACCTATGCAAGTAATTTAAAGTTCAGTTAATTCACTTATAAAATATATTTCACTCATCCCAGATGGCATTCATACCAGGATCTTTCCACTCAATTACCCGTTTTATCTTCTAATAGTGGCGCTCTCTTTAGTTTGCTGTCACTATTGATCATTTCATGGATTTCATCTGCAACTGCAGCACCGGATTCATGTTTCGCTTTGGCCTGAACAGTCATTCCGAAATTCAGCATGAAGTCAAAGTAGTGACCGCCTTCATCTACCATTTTAACTTCCGATGTATATTGTAACTTGCATATAAAGTTTGTTTCTTCCTCTCCTTTCTTTTTTATTACTTTTCTCTCCTATCCTTTCCTGTTCTCCCATCTTTTATAGTCCACCCATATTTTTATGGTTATTTGTCTAGATTTTTTATTACTTAAAAATCTTTGATTTATTGCAGTTGGAAACATACTTATTTGTGTTAGCAACATTTCAAAGAATCTGCGTTATTACTCAGTATCAAATACACTTCAAATAATATACGTCTTTTATAAAAAAAAAAAAAAAAAAAAAACCACGCACCAGTATGAAACGTATCATGGTTGCAAAACTGCCAAGGAATATGAGGAATACAGCATCTTAAAAGTATTTGGAAAATATTGCCTTATTCTCCATTAAACACATGGTTCGTATATTTCACGAAATGTAACGTATTGTCTGTTCTGTTTTGCTGTTATCTGATCACTGTATCTTCAAAACGAGTGACAGAAACGTAAATTTTATATGTGAACTAAAAACTGAAAGTTCCACTTATCAGTGGGTAACCGAATTAAAAAGATTTATTATTATTATTATTATTATACAAACATTTCCTGGAGTCAAGACTCACATCGAGAGATTTAGAAGCTAAATTAAAATATTTGGACATCCATTAATATTACCATTCAGTGCATATATTGTTATTAGATAACACGCAGTTTATTTAGAAATCGAAACTAATTTATCAATGTCTTAAATAAATTAAAATATTAAGAATTTAAATAAATTAAACAGCTGATATTTTCAACTTTTTTTTCAAATTTTTGTGGAAGAGGAACGTCTCGCGTCTGTCGCATTGGGTGAGTCCTACATTCTTGTTTGGGCGATTTTACTTTTTTAACAGTTGTTTTTCTTGTTGCTGTTCTCAAGTTCATTGAAATGCCAAGTGGAAGTTCTTCTGTGCTTAAATATCCAAATTAATTTTCCCATTTCTTTTATTGTTATTTTTCTGAGGTTTGAATGTTTGTCAATGGTTGACCACTGAAACTGGTCCACAGTTTCAGTGTTCCACAGTCTCGTGCACGATGAGTCATTTCTAATAAATAAAACTGTGCTTAAAGCCATCTGGAGAGGTTTTTTTAAACAAAATCCATTAACATTTCCCCACCTCTGTGTCCATTTTAAAGTTAAAGAAATTCAAGCTTTTCACTCTGTCAATTTCTTCTGTTTGTCAGAAAGCAGAATTTTAATTTTAATTTCTTGTCTACATATTGATATAATACTAAGGGAAATCGCTGTTATTCGGACTAACTTTATAATTTCTGCTCGTTATTTCAAAAAAATTCCAAGCGTAGTGGATGCCATACTGGTATTAATGAAGAACAGTTATTTAGAGTCGCTACTGGACGCAAATCAAAAAAGCATACGTAAATTTTAAAAAGGGCTTATGAAATGATACAGTTAAATTGTCTGTATGTATGTATGTCTACAGATAGTGTATACGGTGGCATATACACCAGCTGTAGGTCAGCTTTAATGCACTCAACTATCCAGTTCTTCATTCGTTCTGGATTATGCAGACTGTGGTTTCAGGATTTTAGCATATTTTAATAGGCAACGTGCTTTGCTAACGACCTTGAATACAAAATAATGCCATATGAAACTGATATTCCATAAGTGTTCGAAAGCATCAACACACACACTGGTGAAGAACAGACCACACTTTTTTTGTTGGAAATTTATTGACCATAAACTTATTATCAAATTTGTTTGTGGGTAGTTCAGAAGATTATTGCATGCATAAGATCCACACGTAACCAGTTGCTGCATATTCTGTGCATTGTGTTGCAAGAACAAAGAGGCAGAACAAGGGAAATATATAGATCAAAGGGGAAAGAGAGAGAGAGAGAGAGCAGCTGCAAGATGGAAAAACCAGTGAAGTCAGAACAAGCAAACGAGAAGAAGAAGTGTTTCAAGAAGTCAGACGGTATCTCTCAATCAACTTCCGAACAAATAAATCTGGGATAAGGTATATCATCTTCGATATTCATTTGACGGTGAAGCTCCTCGATGCTTTGACTTTGAAGATGAAGAAACCTTCTCGGAGACAGAGGCTTTCAGCACAAACAACACCTTACGTCACCTTATACAAAACATCGGAAGTCGAATAAAAAGGAAATTACTATTGTAAAAAATTGCTTGTTGCAAAAGTAAAGATGGTATTTCTAAACAATAGCGTGTGGTTGTACATGAAATGATACGTACAATAATAATTATATATATGTTATGTATATCATAGCATACATGTCATATTATACTTGTGAAAATTGTAAAATAACTGCCATAGATGAAAAGGCGAAGCAAATTATATGCACGAAACAAACAAACAAACAAACAAAAAACGTGATATAGTCCGTATTCGTCATTGACGAGGTGCATTTGTGAACTAAATAAATAAATATTTAATTAACATATTATGGAACAACAAATAATGAAATGCATTTTGCTGCCAAACCCGTCCCCAGGTTGCGGATAGGAGGAATGGCCTCTGGATACGGAGGTCAGCTGCGAATAAACATAGAAACCTGTGAATAAGCAGTCGTGCACAATGGGACGGCATCTACCAACAGAAAGTAGTGAGATAGACAGTGGCATGGCTATCTCTATAAAAAGTCACACATTTCTAATGACGGGGATGCGACATGGAACCGCCATTCAATAAGTTATATCCCGCTGGAAGTTGGGGCAGCAACACCTTTCATCCTGATCAGCAGAAGATCACCCTAAGTGACAACGATGTAAAGGATACTGTGGGAGGCGGACAATGATGAAGAATGAGAAACGCTAACACAGAGAGCCTCTTTAGAAGGCCATTGCTGGACAAGGAAGGCAAGGGGATATTACCTTGTTCTATTTTTCCCTAGTAAGATAGCAGTATGGATGGACATTCTAAGAGACAGTAAAGCGGACAATGGCTCAATACTTGTCCGCTTTACTGTCTCTTAGAATGGACAATGGCGCAATACTTCTTCCCCTGCCGTGCACAAGTATTAAACCATTGTCCGCTTTACTGACAATGGCTCAATACTTGTGCACGGCAAGGGAAGAAGCAAGGCTTCCCAGGTCGTAAACCAACGAAATCTTTGTACGTTCATTGAGACGTGGAATGTGAGAACCCTCCTACAAATAGGAAAATTGGAAATTTTGAAAAGAGAAATGGATAGATTAGGAATAGCCATATCGGAATTAGGGAAATGAGATGGACTGGAACTGGAGACTTTTGGAGTGTTGATTACAGTATCATTTATTCAGGTGATGAGACAGCAAAAAATGAAGTCGCGGTGGTTCTCAATAAGGAATGGGGAAGAAGAGTAATCAACTAACAATAATGGTAAAACTAGAAGCAAAACTAACAAAACATTATAATAATATAAGCTTACATGCCTACTAACGACCACAGTAATTATGTCTTATTATTGTACATATGTTTATTACTATGTCCATATATATTAAGGATTAATGTAATGTAACTTTTCATGTGTGAGCCATACGCTAAATAAATAAATAAATAATGGTAAAACTAGAAGCAAAACCAACAAACATTATAATAATATAAGCTTACATGCCTAATAGCGACCACAGTAGTGATGAATTTGAAAGAGCATATGCAGATATGGAGAATTTAATGAAACTCACCTAAAAGGAAGACAATCTTATTGTCATGGGTGATTGGAATGCGATCATTGGTGAAGGCAGAGATGGTAGAAAGGTGGGAAAGTATGGACTTGGATGCCGAAATGAATGAGGAGATAGACTTTTGGAGTTCTGCCATCAATTCAATCAGTTCTGATCATTGCTAACACCAGGTATAAGGTACCAAAGAGAAGGAAATATATACCAGAGGAAATAGGAAGGTACCAAATAGATTAGATTATGACAAGAAATAGATTTAAAAATCAAGTAAAATCATGCAAAAGTTACCAGGAGCTGATGTTGAACAGTGACCACAATTTAGTTTTATTGAAATGCGAACCGAAATTTAAAAAGCTGTCACAGCTAAGGAAAAGATCCAAATGTAGCAAAATAACCTGAAAATAGAGGAAACCATAGAAACTATAAACGGCAAACTGATGAAAGCATTAAAACTTGAGAGAAAGAGGGAAAAGAAAAACATAGACGAAAAATGGACTCATTTGAATGATACAATCATCAAGGCTGCCAATCACTGCATAGGATTAAGGAACAAGCAAATAAAAAAGCCATGGATCACCCAGGTCATTCTAGATCTAATAGATGAAAGAAGAAAATACAAAACCTCCCTAAAGGAAGAAAGCAAAGACAAATATAAACATATAAAAAATATGGTAAATAGTAAGAGCGTAAAGAAGAAAAGAACAATGGTATACAGATAAATGTATAGAAATAGAAGATCTAACAAAGACTGGGAGATTCGATAAAGCTTATAACATTATAAAAGGAATAAGCCAGCAAAACAAGACAAGAAGCACAATTATCAAAAATAAACAGGGGAACATACTTATAGATAAGGAAGAAATGTTGGAAAGATGGATGAGTCCTTAAAAGATCTATATAGTGGAAAAGATCTAGATGCCAAGGCTATAGAAGCTAAACCAAGACTTGATGTGGAAGAAATTCGTCCAACTATATTAAAAGATGAATTTGATTGGGCACTAAATGAATTGTCGGCTAACAAGGCTTCAGGCGTTGATAATATCCCATCAGAATTAATAAAATATTCAGGAAACATAACTAAGTCATACCTTTTCAAGATCATAAAGGATATTTATGAAAAGAGGATCGTACCCAAAGATTTTACACAATGTTCTATCATACCCATTCCTAAAGTAAATTATGCAAACAAGTGTGAAAATAATCGAACAATAAGCTTAATATCACACGCTTTGAAAATACTACTCAAAATTATACAACAAAGACTAACAAAGAAGGCTGAAGAGTATATTGGCAATGACCAGTTTGGATTCAGGAAACAAAAGGGAACAAGAGAAGCAATCCTAGCTCTAAGAACAGTTATCGAAAGAAGATTTGAGAAGAATCAAAATACTCTGATAGTCTTTCTTGACTTGGAGAAAGCCTTCGATAATATTGACTGGAATTAAATGTTTCGCCTCCTAAAAACAATAAAGATAGATTGGAAAGATATCCTTTCCTTTAAATATATTTGAAGTCTTATCACGGAAGATGGAAAAAACCAATCAGATATTAAAGCATGAATAATCTTAGCCCAAAGAGCATTCTACAATAGAAGAAACATTTTAACCATTAAAAGACTTAGCATCCAGCTCAAAAAAAGGCTGGTCAAAACATACACATGGAGCATTGCATTATATGGTTGTGAGGCCTGGGCGCTAATAAAAGAAGACATCAAAAAGTTGGAGGCATTTGAATTTTGGTGCTGGAGAAAGATGATGAAAATTAGTTGGACAGAAAGGAAGGTAATGAAGAAGTTCTAAATATAGTTCCTGAAGAGCAGTCACTAATGAACCATCAATAAGAGAAGAAAACGCCTAATTGGACACCATCTGAGGCATGGGGGACTGATTACAGAAATAATGGAGGGACTGTAGAGGGGAAAGAGGCCACGAAGCAGACCAAAAATTTCACATATAAATAACATAATGATGCTAACTGGCACTAAGAGTTATGAAGAGATAAAAATGAATTCATAGACAGAATGTTCTGATGTGCTGCTATAATTGCCAATCTTCGGATTGATGCACTAAAATGTTCTCTTGCTAATCGTTAAATGATAAACAACATTCTTCACCTGCATAAACTTTGAATGTAACTATATAAATCCCAATGCCCTTATACAACGTGCCAAAATTATAAGAAATATTCTGTCCAACATCGCTAATTAAAAAATTTGAGGTGCATGATAAGAAATATTAGCAACCTTTGAATAAAAGCCAAAAGGCTATTTTTCTGGCAACCTTAATAATAATGAAGGGGATACAAATCCTTTGATGTTTATCTGCCAGTAAGCGAAACTCTAAGAACTAGGACTAAGATCTATGAGTTTCCTACCGTAAAGCTATCGGCAAATCCAAGTGTAAGTAACCACTTAGTAGTACAACACCAAGGCAACTCGTATCAAAGGTGGAGCAAGCTCCCTCACTATCCTTGATATTTTCTCATAATGTGAAAACACAGCCCCTAGGGGATGTAATACTGTAATTACATTATGAGGAGAGGTCACCACCCAGACCGGTTTCAACCTTTTTTGAGGTCTCATCAGTGAGCAGGTAGACCTGGAAGATAACAAGGTTTAAGTGAAAAGAACTTGCATACCTTCACTATACGAATGCCATAAAGGTGTGCTTGTATATTAAAACATAGAATAACACTTGGTAGTACAACATTTACATTGTTTACATTATGAGAAAATATCAAGGATAGTGAGGGAGTTTGCTCCCCCTTTGATACGATTTGCCTTGGTGTTGTACTACCAAGTGGTTACTTACACTTGGATTTGCCGATAGTTTTTCGGTATGAAACTCCTAGATCTTAGTCCTAGTTCTTAGAGTTTCGCTTACTGGCAGATAAACATCAAAGGATTTGTATCCCCTTCATTATTAGCAACCTTTGTTTAACTGTTGGTAATAAACAAACTTCTATTGCAATAATTAGCAGTTTTTTTTATTTTATATTTTGCCGAGTTGATATCATCGTTTACTGTTGACCAGAACTGAATTTTTTTTTGTAGGAATTTCCTCGATATCATCCAACTTTATGTAAGTTAAAGAGAAGAATTTCTACATTCCATTAATATCGATTCTTGGAAAAAAAAAAAAAACTAATTACAAAGACGAATAGCTTGTATCTATTAATCAAAAACTGCATATATTAAATAGTATATATATATATATAAAGTAATTCAATTATAGTCTAATGAAAATTTAGTTATGAGACTGCATTGCGTTTAATCTCTTTGAGAAGGCGTTCATTTAAAGCAAAACGTGCTCATTCATGCACTCAAAAGAAGTGCGTAAAACATATTGGATGAAATGAACACTTTTGAACTTGATGAAATTCTTTTTTGAAATGTCGCTACCATAACGATAATGGTTATATTTATTATGATTTTTTGTCCTTTTTTTATTTAGAGCATGTGGACAAAACCCTCCCGTCATAAATCATTTGCCTTCCCAGAAATTACTCCCACTCATAAATCATTTTAGTAATCATTCTTCTCTGGAAGAGCATTTTCAAAGGCTTCATAATAAGAAGTGATTCACTGCTGGGGATTCCGAAGAAATTTCGCGAGGATTTGATTTGATTATGATCTTTCAGGTTGTCAAAAAAGTAAAATAAAAAAATAACGTTCATGCTTTATATTCATCTGTATTTTAATTTCATCTTACTTTTAAGTATGTAATTCGCGAATTACAAAAAAAAAAAAAAGTGCAGTTTGAAGGAACAAAAAGTGGTTTGTAGGCAGAGATCAATATTCACGGATCCCAGAACTTTCTAAGTAAACCTAGAACTGCTTCATTCTAATGGCACTTGAGCAAAGCCAATAATGATGTTACAAAAAACATTCTCATTGAAGTGAATAACAGTTAAAAACAATTGCAACCGAGAAAAGTCTTTATTCCATGCGTTTCAGGACTCTGTTTAATATTTCACGTCTAAACCAAGTAAGCTTTCCAAGGTCGACATTACTGATTACTGCTGAAACACCAGTCTACCTCTTAAAGCCACTTGATTTCCGCAAATTGTGATCAT
Organism: Typopeltis vanoorti; assembly: GCF_054136105.1. Lineage (NCBI taxonomy): Eukaryota > Metazoa > Arthropoda > Arachnida > Uropygi > Thelyphonidae > Typopeltis > Typopeltis vanoorti. Next base: position 190,663,128 of record NC_143549.1, on the reverse strand, counting down.
GCCAAACACGACTAATATTAAGAGGTCCGCTCAAGATACTGGAAAGTATATTTACCATTATTTACCGTAACATCTTACCTGTCATCTTAACAACGTGAAATGCTCCGACTAAACTCGCCTCCATAAGGATGAACCACTGTTGAAATTAGACGAAAAGCGCATGCACGGCCCCACCCTCCGTCCCACTGCTGATGCAGTCGGGTGGTGCCGTCAGCGACATAATATACCCTCTCTGAGATAGAAGTGATGCTCCAAACAGACGCTCGCCATGTAGACGGAAGTAGTGGCAGCGTTCGTAGTGTGGGTGTAGTTAGGTCCCTTCGTCGTTATCTGTGTCGACTGTCTACTCGGTTTTGTTTTGTCCATGTGAAATTCGCATCATAGTTCCGGACCCAACCAGTAAGTAACGGCATCCATCTTTCTTCCATTTTATTCTATTTTTTTTTTACTTCCTTTCCGTTTTCTTTTCGAAAATAAATGATGACTGGAAACCCCCATGCGAAGTTGAGGACATTAACTTCGAAGTTGATTTAGAACTCTTTTTTTTTCTGTTGTAATAATACAGCGAAGGTTTAGCAAAGAAATTTTCTTCCCGCGCTGAATGATTTATTTCTGCAAAACTTCACTCGTCTCGTCACAATATCTTATGTAATTGTAGAGTTGCTCCATCCAAATTATGTAATAGTTAACGAGTATGGCAAAGGATAGCTTCCATTGTCGTATAGCTAGCATAACGTTTAGTTGGATATGTTTATTTGCTTTATGAGGGTAATCGTTCGGCTTAGAGTCGCCTGGGATGCAATCAAAATCACGCGGGACGATGGAACCACATGGGTACGTTGATGAAGTCCTGCCACAGACGTATAGGCTGTTTTCTCGGTGACAGCAGGAAATGCTCTATTCGCACGTGATTAACTCGCAGTCTTCTGCATTTTATGGCAGATTACATTTCATTAAGACGAATATTCCTTTTCTAAAATGAGTTCCTTGCAACATTTTCTTAGCGTTCTCATATATGTGAATGAAGTGTTGATATATAGAACGTGAACCCACATAAAATTCGTCCAACGTATAGAAAGCATCATCAATAATGAAAGTTGGAAAGTAACAAGAGGACGTTAAGTATTGATAAATTAATCAGTTTTAGAATTTCATCTGCATTCATTTTGAAATGAATTTGATTTTCAGTAATTCGACGGATATCTACTGAGACTTATGAACAAACCAGAAAAATGAAACTTAATAGTTAAGATCTTGGCGTTTCGTGGTGAAGATTTAAAAATATTATGATGAGGACTTAAAGTACACGCATTTAAAATAGACCAGTTTCGACAACCCCTCTATATATGTAATCACCATTAAAAAGTTCAGTGACATCAAAAAGAAATCTCCACTGAAAACTGATATAAGAATAACACTTTTGTTTCTCTCCTTGAGGCAGAAGTTGGTATTGGCTACTTGATCAGGTTTTTTCTTTAATAATCTCACTAGAATTTTAAAATATTAATGAAAGCGTATTCCAAAGAGATACTCTGCAACATGAGGTAATCAGACATGTTCTTGTTAAAAAAAAAATGAAGAAGAGTCATTTTTCAATTCTTTTAATTTTTTTTCTTCAATCAAAATCTTTAGAAAACCACAGCACAAATCAAATGAATAACACTCTGATATTATTAGATTCTTCCAAAGCAGATTACCAACATAGAAACCATTTAAATTTTGGAACATATAATAGACGATCGATTGGTGGGTTGCAAAGGCGAGTGACTTTTTTCCGATACACATCAGAGGATGGTGTGTAGAGGATTAGAGTGCGAAGGTAACGAGTGGGATGCACAGGGTTCCGTCACTACTGTTTAACCTTTATAGTTAGTGGAGTTTGGGGTGGACAAGCTGTTTGCCGATAATACAAAATGACGAACGTTATGAGCATTATTAAGTGTTATGCAGAAGGATGATTTGAGCGCCTCTAGTGATGGGGATACCAATTCAATGTAAAGTTTGGGAACTCCAGCGGAAGTGGCATTTTTCTTAATGGAAACTCGGATTTTCCATCACAAAATAACCAAACCAACCAGAAGAGCACTCAGTTTACCGACATTATACTGGCTTGCCTTAGTTGCTTCGGCTGTAATTCCAAAATAACAATAATGGTGGCATTTTAATGATATCGAATTAGAGGAGGAAAGAAATCTTGGAACGATCGTTCACTCACTACCTTTGTCAATACATACGGCACAAAGATAGTGAGAAAGATGCAGGAAATTAGCGTAGTGATGAGATAGGCATTGATAGGTCGAGAAAGAAGCGATAGTTCCGTTGTGTTAAGGCCTTGATTAGGGTGCACACGTGGGCTAGTGTGCATTGATTTGATATTCAGGGATGATAAGGGAGCCAAGGTTCCGAGCCAATAACAAAGATCGGTGTTGCGAAGTCAATGAAAAGGATAGATCGAAGAAATGTACGCTAGGAAGTTGACAAGTAGGAGAAGAGTAACATTATGGAGACATAAAAATGGTTGAGAGACTGGGGAAGGCCATGAAAATTGTATGAAGACAGATTGTACCCACCACGTCTGATCGCGTGAGAGATTCCGATTTTTTGCATGGAAAGCGGGAATGAATGAAATGCATGGCTGGAGACACTTTCGAAGCAGCTTGACAGTGTGAATATCAAGTTTTATATCTCCTAGGGAACCTTTCATTCCAAATGATGATAGTAGTAATCGTTTTGTGCATATTATTCCTTCGTTTTATTTTCTTTTTTATTTAAATTTTTCTCTTTTTACTTTCCGTTACCTATTGAGAATACGAAAATTAAAAAAAAAATTAAATATTATATATAACCTTGTTTTTAGTACTTTGGTTTACAATACTTTTATTTTCAGTACTTTTGTTTCTAGTTTTGACTGTCTGGTTGGCCGTGTGGATAGCAAACTCGCTTTAACCGCGGATTTAAATTTTGACTCGAATGTTTGTGAATGTCTTTAGGCTGGCGATGAATTTTTCTCGTCTGGTATGAGACCATCACCTGGTTTATTGGAGGCCTGAAGTGACATGAATAAGCACGGTCTCTACAGCAGGCTTTCCGGATTAAGAAAAATAAATAAATATAAATAAATAAACTTTATTCCCTCTATGGTACTAATAAACTATAGGTTAATACCTTTCTTGGGCGGAATTCGCATAAAAAATAAATAATTAAAAAAACAACTTGGTGATGATGATGCTTTTCATAGTGTTGGATTTGCAGAAAAAAGGTAATTTCAAGTTCGATTCTAATCACCGACTAGCGGAATTTTTCAGCTGATTTTGGAGTTCATCGATTTTTGAATGTCTTGTTTTTTCTCCACAAAAGGCACGCGTTTTTTAATCTCCAATTCAACACGATCACGGACGCACTGTACGCATACGTACAGTGCATACGCGTACATGCAAATTAAATACTACGTCGGAATAGAAATATCGGTTGTTGCTATTATAGGAATATCTGGAAATACATTTAGTGTCTGCGATGGTGATAATGTCGAGTCCGTTTGCCTAAAACAAGTTCGGTCTCAAAATGCTTCTTTGGGGATGATGCGCATTCGAGGATTTTTTGCTCGTCTTCATTATTGTAGACTGGGAGAAAGCAACATTAAGATATATTTACGAATGTATAAAAATCAAGGTAATATTAAAAAAAAGTAAAAAAAATCTCAAATTATGTTTTCTGAAAAGCAAAGGGATCCTCAGCAGCTCCGTCAATTTCGGCGATGCCGTTTGGTTGGAATACCTGGGTTCGAATCTCGTCTAGGACGCTAAGAAACTTTATCAGGACTTTCCTGTTCAAGGAGAGTTAGCCGGTGTCATACGTCGATGATGGTCCCCTCCTTCCGAAACTCGGGTTTTTCATTCTGCAAAACAGGGAAACCGGCCAGAAGAACACGCGCAGTTGATAGCCATAATACACATACAGACAGGATTAACCTCCCAGTCTGTGGTGGCTTGGCAAGCCATGGATGCCCACGCCTGGTTTTTTGAATATTTTGTCTTGGTGATATAAAATACTTTTTATCGCTGTAAATCCACGCTTCTTATAAGGGGGGAAAAATGAACTTAAATGTACGCAATAGGCAGATTTTATGAACAGTATAGTACGGTAAAAGATGCACCAGATTTTAAGTGTGCTTCTTTGATATGCATTTACAATGTCTTGCGTTGTCGACAATCAAAAGAGCTATCCTACATAAAACATAAATTAGTAAACGTTAGGTAAACTAATACAAATACATAAAATTCTTCATAAAAGAAGCAAATGGCATCAAACACCAGTAAATTGAATTCTCGATTGTTTTTCTCCTTATGCTTAGTTATCCCTGGGAAAAGAGTCTAATTCACCCGTCTATGGTTCAGCAGGTTTCAGAGGCTTTTCTTATTGTAAGAATGTTTCACAAAACCAATGCCAAATCTATAGAAACAAAAGCTGCTCTACCCGAATTCAACATTCACAACTCATTCAATAACTGACAGAAGAAGTGAACTATTTGCGTTACTAACCAAGCTTCAAATTTTTTTATGGTGACTAGAATGACTTTGCCTAGTCCCATGGGAAAAATACCTCTTAGTTGGAAAAACTGGGTTTCAATGTTCAAGAAAGGGAAATATTTCTTTGCCTTTTAAACTTCAGCGATATTAACCAATAATCAGAAGTCAATGATTTTTATTTTCTTTAGGTGTCCGTTTGGTGGATGAACAACCGGACTTGTTCTTCCGACACCTAAACATTTCATCTAAGAATACGCAATTTTATTTTATTTTTTTCTGCTAGCAGAACGCTCTTTAACCTACAGGCTACGGATTCGCTCTCACCACGGACGTGGATGTCTTCAGGCAATTTTCATCCCAAGTGAGACAGACCTTGCTTAATGGCGGCCTGAAACGTCTGATCTCCGGAGGATTAGGGTTGGGGCTTATTCATTTAATTCACCGCAGTCCATTTTTCGAAACACACATACACACACGCGCGCGCGTGCTATGAGATTTGACAACAAAAATTCTTATGCATCTTTTTAAATGTAACATCATTTTAAAAATGCTTTTTCAATCATTTTTAAAAATATCCTGACAATAAATTTCTTGGCCAATAAATCTTGTTTTTTTTTTTTTAATTTTCCATTTTTATCCCTCATGGTGTTCAAAAATAAACTTTATTCATAGACCAGGCAGTGATTAGCGATCTCAAAATAGAAGCGCTTGAGAGTATTCACCTTCGGTGAAGACTAGAAGTGACTTCTCACAGGTGAACGATCCTACGTGGCTTTATCTGGTTGGCAGAACGAAAACAACCAATCGATATTCGATAAAAAAAAAAAAAAAAAAAAAAAACAGACGTCAGAGCTAGTTAGGGGAATTCATTTGCCACTGAATGAGTTGTAACAATATATTCCGAGTTTTAATTCTCTAATTTTGAATATTTTAATGAAGCGAAGAATGGCGATCAGGAAAGATGAAGAAACCTTGGCGAGTACACAGATGATCGCTCTTGTCGAAACTCTGCGAAAAGTAATGCTTAAGAAAAAGGCCAAACGAGATATTTTATATATCGTCAGACTTTTTTATATTTTATATATATAATGACATGTCCCGTCGAATTTGGTATATAAAAAAAAACAATAAATTATTTTATTACCGGACAGGAATTTCATTTCTTTTTCTCTTCTCCCCTGTTTTAAAGGGCGAAAACATATGAAGTTCTGTCGATTTTTGTTTTTAATATTAAGTTACACAACAGAACTCATAACAACACATCAAAGCAAAGAAGGAAACTGTTGAGATGTTTCTTGAACAGTTGGAACTTGCAGTCTTTGATTAGCACAATGAGAGGAAGTCTGTTCCAAAGTACAAGAGAAAGATGAGAAGTTGGTTCGAAAGCTGGACAGTAAATGGATGCTAATCAACAGGTGCTCGTGTTTTCATAGGCTTAAGAGGAAAGCGCTCGAATTATAGCGGTTTGTTTCCCCTTATATTATTAAAATAAGGGGAAGCAAAGCGACGACTTTCTTCCAATAGAGAAATGAGAAGACTGTATTTTAGAAGCATGGGGATTGACAAGGTTGTCCTCATTTCTTGAAGAGTAACAAGAAGATCGCATTTAAGGCAGATCTTAATGTTCGAATATTGCAATATTTGGATAATTACAGCAAAACTATGGATAGAATTTGAGGTCATTATTATAGTATAGGATAAAGAGCGTGGGCGAAACTACGAAGCATGGGGTACGTTGGCATTGATCCGCGAATCGAAAACGACAAGAAATGTGTGATCTCCCAGTTACAAATGGCTGAAGACAGAACACTGGATAAGTGTGGTCTATTAATTATGGGCGAAGTCGAGGTGGTGAAATGAGATTAACTCCAATTGGTCACAGCAGATGGAGCATCTCAACCATCATATGGTTCTGGCACTTCTATATGGATACACTTCGCATCTATGTTTTTATTGACGCCTTTACACTATGGCCTGTACAGTGGTTAAAATACGTTACATAATAATAAAGGCATTCCAAGTGAAAAGTGAAATCAGTTGCATATTTTTTTTTTTGTATTTTGATGGCAGTTAGTAATTTTGTTACCATAACATTTAAATGGAAGAAGTAAAAAACATTTAAGATTTTTTTTCAGTAATTCTCCTAATCGCGGGTTATTTTTATTATTCGGTGGATCCACAGAATTTGCATAATTTCTGATGTTTACTGCCATTTTAATTCTTGAGAAGTGTCCCTTTCTTTAATTCTTTATTTGTATTTTCAGACAAACAAATTTTTTTTTCAAGGTGGCAGCCACTTACTTCAGGTGTTGCTAGTGTTTTTTTTTTTTTTTAACCACTCTAGTTGAATCTTAAGACCTGCAGAATAAAGTGCAAACCCTGGAATGAGGCGTTTATTCTATAAAGAAACTACTTCAAAATTTAAAAAAAAAAAAAAAATGAACGGCTGATACTGAGCCATAAAAAGTTATTATGAGGGAAAGATAAAATAAAAAGTTGAATTTTTAATAAGCCATACTCTTGATGGGTAGCTATAAAGCAAAATTGGTCCCATTTTGTTATTTCCATCACTTCTGCCGAGATCGTTTTGGTGTGGCATCTTCCAGCGTATTGAAAAATTATTAACAAATTATATGTTGAGAGTTTTTAGGTGTCGCCACCATTAATATAAATATAGAACAAAACGTTATTATATATATATCAGTAACTTTGCTATGCAGGCAATGTAATTTCATATCGATGGGATTTGCAAAGAAGAGGAGCACTGCAGTTTGAAGTATTTAAAAAAAAAATTGTTTTAATTTAACAATTTTACTCAGCTAGGTAATAAAAATACTCACATTTCAATTGTAAGTTATTTTTCCGAAGGATTATGACCTTCTTGTGAATTTTAATGGCCATTCTATAACAAATCAGTTTAACTTAAAATAATTATCAGACGCAATCATTCAGTGGTGGTAAAAATAGCTTTGGGGCGCGAGTGACTGCAACAATTTCAAAAGTCTCTCGAAGCAGAACAGCTTTGCACATCGACCCAGTTGCGATGCATTCTTCTGTTGCTCATTTTCTCGGCTTTTCCCAATCCTTTTTTTAAGTAGTTTGCTCTCACGTTCAATGTCTTCACTGGATACAAAGAAAGAATGTTACACTACTCATAGAACAGAATTCGAACATGGTTTGGGGTGAAAATATGTGATTTTCAGTGGTCTTTTTCACGTTTACCTTTATGACCAACAATTAAACGGCGTCACCAGTATGGTTCATCCCATGAATTCTTGCCACGTGTCGTAGCAAAAATGCTCTGGGAATAAACCAAAATCACCTTTGTGGTTAGTCAGGTTAACAAAGGTTTTTCTGTTTTCTTATGCCGAGCAGGAGAGCCATTACTATACTAATAATATATTATATAATCTGGTATGTCAAATCCAATCAACGAAAGAAATAGTGAACTTCGAATTCAATAGAAAAATAACCTTTTTTTTTTTTTTACTGCACAGACACTTCTACGGATCACATCACTCAACTGCTTTCAACAAACTGCAATGTGGTAACTTTTTCCCTTAATTTCAATTATCCAATCAAGTGAGAGGGTTGTTGAGGAAGAATTCTCTACTCTGCAAACCATCGAACGAAATGAAATCGTTCAACGGATTTCGATCAAATTTGGAAAATCGTTGTGGTATGGGAAGCAACGTTATTTTTTATTTGACTTCTATTCGACTCAGCAGGAGCGCTCTGCAAATTTGCTATTCATACTAGGAACAAAATTTGTTACTTACTGAAAGAACGCACACAGACACGCGTGCAGATGCCACGTGTCTCTTATTTTACTTAACATTCCGCGACAATATCAACACAATCTCTCGCTCACAAATCAGAAGGAGCATTTTTAGGGAATGGATTCCTTTCTAAACTGATACAGAAATTTTGTCAGCTTTAGATGGTAGGAGAGTTGGATATCAATGCCTCAGAAGACATCGCTAATATTAAGTATTTGCCTTAATATTTTTAATGATTTTATTTATTTACTTATTTTTGTTACATACATACTAACTGGAATTTATGCAGATATCCATCTACAGATGGGCTGATTTTGAATATCCACAAGAGATAAGTCTCTTGCGCTTGAAATTTGTTTCCTCGAGAAAAAAAAAAAAAAATTTCCACTGAGTGACTTTTTTATAATTTATTGAAAAGGTCCAACTAAAAATTCAGAATGACACTTATGCTTTGGGAATCTGCCATCGAGCTTTAGTTGTATTTGTTTGACAAGTGAAGTTGTTCTTTTATTATTATTATTTCAAGTAATAATTAGACCTCTTCATATTAATAATACGAAATACGAAACTGTCCAAACCCTACATTTGGTTTCAATGCACCTCATAAATGAACCTCATAGATTCTTTATTGCCATCAGGCAATATTGATTACCTGAATCAAAATGGCTTAAATTGCCTTTAGGCCACGTGTTACATTTTCTCCAGTCTATGCCAAAGGAAGACCACCCACGTAACAAATGGGAATGCGGTACAAAAATCTCTTTAACACACACGTGTATGCACGCACGCGCGGAACGTATCGAGAGAGAGAGAAATGAGCAAAGAATACCAGAAGACCACAAGAATACACAAGAAATTAAATAACTGAATGTGTAACAACTATTGTGTTATGAAGAACTAAGCAAGTCCTGTTATCTCAATCCCAACAGCCTGCACGTTCGATTATTAAACCTCTCTCATTTGTAACACGAAGTTTTGTGAAATAATTTCTAAGCAATTGATGTTCTCGGGAAAGGCATTTCTTAAAAGATAATGACACACAGACACGCTCAGGTATCTACACATACACACAGACAGACAGACAAATAGCCTGCAGAAGTAATCGATATTTAACCATTAAAAAGGAAGTTACTTGAACTGAAGCGCCCTCTCACATGTGAGACAGCTGGTAAAATAAAGTGGCAATTACTGGACGTTCACCTCGTGTCAACCAAAAATGATGTTTTAGGGAATAGCATCCTTAGGACGCTCCTGCCTTCTTTATTTTAACTGGCAGGTAATCAAAAATAAATTGCAGCTCTGAGAAGACAATGACCATGGGTAATGCATAAATGGAAATTTAAGAAAACAGCGGTGTATAATTTAAAACCTTTAACTGGTCCGCGACTTGACGAGCTCAGTTTTACCTCTGACAATGGGCTACTAAAGTGAAAACACTACAAAGGGGGGGGGGGTCTGAAAAGTTCTGATAAACACGCAGAACAAAAACGATATTAAAGCAACTGATATAACCACAAGAAAGAACATATCTTAAAACCCTTTAATCCCATGTTTCATCAAACTGTAATAATTTGTTCTTTTTCTTTTAGAATATATGAGATGACATATGGTTCTACCTCAGTTCGTTCACGGTGATTATCACAACTTTTCAACACACCCTCGTAAAATGAAATACGAACTTGTTCCTAAAGGAGGGCAACCTTTCCATTTATTGCATTAAAATACCGAAGCAGTTGGTTCCAAAATCATAAAGACGATTTTTGAAGAATTTGTTACTTACTGAAACATGTTGTAATCTCTGCAATAACCTCTACCATTTCTTTCAATGAATGCTGAATTCCACTTCTTCAAACTTTAAAAAAGTTACTGGTAAATACCACTCTAATTATCAGACCTTGCTTTAAAAATATATTTAGTATTCGAATTTCCAAGTATTGTATTTAGGAAAATTTGTAATTTATTTGCTTCTGAAGTTCATAAACAATTCAGACGTCGAAATCTTCAATGTCCCTCGATGTGTACAGCCTGTGGTTTCGTTGATCACTGTCGTTGACCACTCGACACTGGCATCTAATTTGCCACAAATACGTGGTTCATCCTTTCATTCAGTCGCACTTTATGAAAGAAAAATATTCGACTTAGAATATAAATAATAATCTGCATGATTGGGATCAAATGCCATGTCACCGTGGTATTGAATTCGGTTCAATCATAAACAAACAATTAGTGTGTTCAGCCAATCGATGAGTACAGATAAAGTGACAAATTATAACCTTCCCATGTGAAGGATGTCAACTTTTTTTTTCACAGAAATTCTACCTTTAAATATATCTGCATCTTAGTTCAAATTTCTTTCATACCATAAGAATGCGTTTAAAGACAGAAAGGAAGATTTCCTCCGGGGATCATCTTTCTCCGTGTTGTTGTTAGTTTATTTGAGTTATGCACACACACAGAGAGAGAGAGAAAGAGAGAGAGAGAGAGAGAGATCTAGAAACTTAACTCATTTGCATACCAAAATTCATAATAGTTATAATATTCTTTCAGGAAAAGATATTATCAGTGTATTCTGATAATATCTTTTATCTGAAGATGTTTCTCCGAAGTTAGAACAGGGTTTCAGCAGATGTTTGGATTTCGCTTCCGTCAAACGAATATTTGACCAGTTGCCTGCTGAATAAACCACCAGGATTTATTTTAACACTCAGTGAGACATCTTAATGTTAACAGACTCTTATTCATTATCAGGGCCATGTTCATGGGTGTGTGAACTGTGCGGTAGCACAGGGCCCCGCGCCAATTGAAAAAAAGAAAATCAATTAATTTTTTTAAATTATTATATGAATTAATATTGTAATTATTATATAAAAATATTCTTATATAGAAAAATATATTTATATAATTTTACAATCAACTATTGTTATAGTAAGCGAAATATTTGTATGTATTTTCTTGGTAAAATAAATACCGAATTTTTCATGAAAATATATTAAAATTATACTGATAACGGCGCTTCGTTCTTTCGTTGGCACTGCACCGTTTTTAAGATCAAAGGAAACGCAGAAGCATTGTTTGACGCGTTTGGTCAAACAATGAGTACTGAAGATCCTAAAACTGAGACACCAGAGGAAGGTGAACTATTTACTATTGATGATCCAGCAACATGGCCCAAAATTTTGAACAACGCAACACTAGCACAAATTGTACAACTTGGTCCACCGTCTCCTCTGACTGAAAATGATTTCCCAAAAGATGACAACAGATGTTTTTCCACAGCTCACTATGTTAGGACAATTACAAACGAAGAGAAGCAAAACAGAAGATGGCTTGTATATTCAAACTCTTCCAACACTATTTTTTGTTTCTGTTACAAATTATTTTCTTCTGATGAAAATTTTTTATCTATTAATGGCTTTTCTGACTGGCGACATGTAAGTGAAAGATTAAAGTCGCACGAACGAAATCCAGTTTGTATGTGTTCATGGACACAAATGGAATCTAATTTAAAAAATCACAATACAATTGATCTGGCAAATCAAAATGTCATAAAATTTGTAGCAGAACGGTTAAGAAATGTTTTAAGACGAATAGTAGCAGCAATTCTTTATTTATCCGAACATAATTTAGCTTTTAGAGGTAATTTTGATACTTTGTACACAGCCCATAATGGTAATTTTTTTGTAATCATAGAATTAATTGCAGAATTTGATCCACTTTTAAAAGATCATAATGCGATGTTTGGGGAAAATAATTATAGTCTTCTTCCTAACATGGAATTTAGGCCAAGTGGCCTGTTCCGGTCTCATGCCATCTCTTTCTTGGTCTTCCGATTCTTCTTTTCCCACTTATTTTGTATCTGTATAATATTTTTGGTAGTCTGCTGTTGTCCATTCGATTTTAATGTTCTAGCCATTTTTGTTTATACTGTCTTATGTAGTAATTAATTGGTTTTATTTTCAGGGATGGTAAGATTTCTTCATTTGTTTTGTGGTCCCACTTGGTATATCCAGCTGTTTTTCTGAGGAACTTCATTTCTGCTGTTTGAATTCGTTTTCCATCTTTCCTTTTCATGGTCCATGTTTCGCTTCTGTACAGTAGAGTTGGTTTTGACAAGACATTATATAGTCTGATTCTAGTGTGATTTTGTACCAGGGATGGCTTAAATATATTATTTATTATGCCATTTACTTTGACAAAGTTTGATATTTTAGTGTCTGTCTTTTTCTTCTTCGTATGATAGATCACATCCCAAGTATCTGAAAGTGTTTACTTGTTCTAGTATTTTATCATCTAGCACTATTTTACTTCTTATTGGCTTTTGTTTTTTTTTTGTGGATATTGTCATATTATATTGCTTTGAGATGTCATTTAATGATTTTAATGATCTTTGTAAGTCATCTTCTGATGTAGCTAATACTATTTGATCATCTGCAAATAGTAGTGTATCTATCTTCATTCGCGGGGTCATTTGTATGCCAAATGGGTTATGCTGTTTCTAGATTGTTAATATTTCATTTATATATATATATTGAAAAGCAGAGGTGAGGGAGTGCATCCTTGTCGTACTCCTCTTGATACATCTTTCCATTCTGAGGTGTGTTCTAATTTAACTGCTATTTTATTTCCTGTCTATATTTCTTGAATAGATTGTAAAAGTTGGTTCGGTATGTTTAAATCGGTTAATATTTTAAACAATTTTTGTCTACTAATTTTGTCAAAAGCTTTTTCATAATCAATAAAGGCCACGTGTGTTTCTTTTTGAAATTGTCTTCTCTTTTCTATTAATAATTTTAAAGTAAAAATTGGATCTATGCAGGATCGGCCTTTTCGGAAACCATTTTGTTCTTCTAGTAATTTGTCTTCTACAATGCTGCTTAGCTTCTCTTTTAATATTCCTGCATATATTTTATATCCTGTATTCAGCAGGCTAATTCCCCTATAATTATTGCAATTGTCTTTATTTCCTTTTTTATAGATTGGGATAACCAGTGCTTTTTTCCAAGAGTGAGGGTTTTTTCCCGGACGTCCAAACTATATTAAAAAATTTCAGAAGTCTTTCATTAAATTTTTCACCTGCATTTTTGTATAGTTGTATATTTATATTGTCTTCTCCTGGCGTTTTACTATTTTTCATCTTCTTTATTATATTTTTCAGTTCTAACCTTGTGATATTTTCTATTAGGTCATTCTTTGTCTTATAAAATTTTAATTCATTGTTCTCATCTGTCCAGAGATTTTGGAAATAGGTCACCCATTTTTCTAAATCTATTATTTGTATTTTTATCTTTTCTTTTATTTCTTTATTCTTGTATTTTATTACTTCATAGGTTTTGGGTTGTGGCTTAAATAAATCCTTTTCTAGTTCTGTTATGAAATTGTTCCATCTTTCTCTATGTTTTTTCCTTACTTCTCGTTTTGCAATTGCACTATTTCTTTTATACTCTATTTCTGCTTCTATTGTTTTGGAATTTAGCCATTTCTGGTAACTCTCCTTTTTGGTTTTTATTATATTTTCTATTTCTTTGTTCCAGTCTCGTAGTCCTCTTTTTCTAATCCATTTGTGCTTTATTCCTAAAGTTTCTGTTGCTGCTTTTGTGAGAATTTGTTTCAAAATTTCCCGTTCATCTTCCATGTCACATGATTCATGTGTGGTTTCTGTTTTTAAGTTTGTGCATTTTTGATATTGTAGTCTAACTTGAGGATCCTGTAATGAAGAAATTTTGTAGCTTTAATTTTGGTTAGAATTTTCAATTTTATGTGTTTTTAGCCACTTTGGTTTAAAACGAATATTTGCTGATACCATATAATGATCAGAGTTTAATTCAAAACCTCGATATGCTCTTCTAAAATTAACTCCGCTAATTTAAAATTTGTGATAACGTAGTCAATTACTGATTTGTATCCTTTTGCTGACCAAGTATATTTATGTATTTCCTTGTGTTTAAATACGGAATTCATTATTCTCATATTATTATAAATGACAAAATTATAGGTAAGAAACAAAATTCGTATCTATCACCCATTGCTCAAAATGAATTAATTGTTGATATGGGAACCAAAATTCAACAGATATTGTAAATATGATACGACAGGCAAAGTACTATTCAATAATTCTCGATTGTACTCCTTATGTTAGTCATCAGGAGCAAATTTCAGTAATGTTTAGATTTTTACATATATTTGAAGCAGATATTGAAATTCGTGAACACTTTTTGACGTTTTTAACAACTACTGGTAAAGGTATATATGAAAATATAAAATCACTTTTGAATAAATTAAATCTTAAATTGTCAGATTGTAGAGGGCAAGGGTATAATAACGGAGCGAATATAAAAGGAGTATATAAGGGAGTCCGTCCTTACATTTTAAATGAAAACGAAAAGACATTTTATACTCCTTGCACCTGTCATAATTTAAATTTTATTTTAGGGAATGTCGCAAAATCATCAATTATAGCAATAAACTTTTTTAATGTTATACAAAAAATACATGTATTATTTGCTGCCTCAACTTCACGTTGGGATATATTAAAGAAATTTGTTAAACAATTAACTCCAAAACCGTTATGTGATACAAGATGGGAATGTAGAATAGAATCAGTTAGAGATAATACTATCAAAGTAGAAGTGGTTTCAATGTATGAACAAATAAATTCATTTGAGTTTATTCTAAGCCTTGTAATTTGGTATGAGCTTTTGTCTCAAAAGTTAATTTAGTAAGTAAAGTATTACAAAATGCAAAAATTCCCATAGACGTAGCAACTAAGCATATTAAAGAGTTAGTGCTGTACTTTGAAGAGCAGAGAATATCAAGATTTGATAGCTGTTTTGAGATTGCTAAATAACTGTTCAAATCTATGAGAAATTAAATTTAAAGAAAGTCCAGTACGTCGAAGAAAAGTATTTTTTGATTATGAAACGCCTGATGAATCACACATAGGTGATAAGAAAGATAATTTTAGGATAAATTTCTTTTTTTTTTTTTTTGTAATTTTAGATACTGCTCTACAATCTGTCAAAAAAAAATTGAATTGTATGAAATTCACAAAAAATCATTTGGATTTCTTTATGATATGAAATTAATAAGAAAAATGACAGAAAAAAAAATGAATTAAAATTTTGCTGCAAACAGCTGTATCAAAAATTAAATAGTGATATTGATGAATCTGAATTTTACAATGAATTAATCATTTTAGAAATACTGTTCCAGAAGATGCACCCATTAATATTTTAAAATTCATAATTGCAAATAATTTGTCGGATATTTATCCAAATATTACTACGACATTTAAAATATTATGGACCAATCCAGTTACGGTGGACTGGTCCATAATATCTGCAAATAGAAAGCATCAGCAGAAAGGTCATTTTTCAAATTAAAATTAATAAAAACCAATTTGCGATCTTCTATGTCTCAAGAACGTTTGTCTTCCCTGGCAATAATATCTATAGAGCATGAAATTGCAAAACATTTGAATTTTGATAGCGTTATAAATGATTTTATTGATAAGCGCATTAGGTTAAATAAAATTTAATATATTAAGATTTCTTTTAAATCTTATAAGTTGTTATGCTTATATTTCATTCGTTATAGTAAAAATGGATATTTTTTTCATATTTTTATATTACTATTTATATTATTAAATAAATCATTGTTCTGGCGTATTTATATGATAATGTGTACTTACATAATAAAATAATATATCATGTACATACAAACACATTTTTTTTTACTAATTTTTTCCCTTTACTTAAATTGATGCTAAAGAGCATACTTGTTTATTTATGTGCATAAATATTTTTCATATTTGATTTAATTAATTAATTAAGAAGATATTCTTCCATTTAAAATTTCCATAAATGTTACTAACTTTCAGGGGCCCCGCTTTTCCATTTCGCACAGGGCCCCGCAAAATGTAGAAATGGACCAGTCTAGTATGTACGCACGCAAGCGCATCTCTTCCCCAGACATGTCTAATTACGTGGACTGTTTTCCCACTATCACATAATCCTCCTCTCCCCCCCCAGTCCAAAGAGAGAGAGAGAGAGAGAGAGAGACAGAGAGAAAGAGAAATATCAAGAATAACGTTTAAGCCGCAACTGTAAATGATGTGATGTTCTTAGTCATAATTAATCTCTAATGGAAAACAAAACGAGTTCGCTTTCTAACCAACAGACTTGGGTTCAAATTCCACTGCGACGTGGATTCTTGTGAATGTCTTTAGGCAGTAGATGAATTTCATCACTCGGTTTGAAACCACCCTGATTATCGAAAATCATTATTGAAGTGACACGGGAAGAAAAAAAAATCCATGTTTGATACTAATCGTTGACCATCCGTGGTACTAATGTATGATATGTTTACCACCTTTCACGGGTGAATTCACTTTAAAAAAATATATCAAATCCAGATACGAATTGTGGATATAA